>NW_017100113.1:42341-270579 GCF_001412225.1 Nicrophorus vespilloides | reverse complement strand
TCACATTTAAAAGGATCTACAACCCAATTCACAGTTTGTACATCAAGATCTGGAAAGTAGTCAGAGAACCGCTCTCTGAGTTTGGTAAAATGAAATTAGAAAAATTTCCCTATTACCAAAAATTCATTTTTATCCCATTTTGGGTAATTTACCCCGGTTCCCCGACTGCTGGTCTAGGGCATTCAAATATAAATAGGGCGTATATATACAGTGGAACCTCGCTTAACGAGTTTAATCTAAAATTTTAATGATTTTGCTTTTCATATCTATGGTTCTTTTTATTCTTTGGCTTCTTATTCGGATACATGAAAGTGTTATTAAATCTTGCAAAAAAAAAGAAAACACAAACAATATGTTTGAAAACAAGTTTGTAAATTTTGTGATCACAAACAACACTAAGATGCAACTAGAATGACCACTAACACTAGGAACTGTTTTCCAATTCACACACGGTAAAGTGAGTATATATTTGTTTATATTACTTGTATCAATTCGGGGACTTGGTGGATGCCTCTTTATACTTTTAATATTTGTTTATATAAAAGCGTACATTATAATAATGGTTGGACACAATACATTTAAACAAAGATGACAAAGAAAATCGAAGTTGGTTAATATATTCAAAAATATATATAATATGTTAATATCGTTAAACGAGTCATTTTTCTTACAATTCATTTTGTTCGTTAAGCAAAATGCTCGTTATGCGAGGTGCTCGTTAAGTGAGGTTTCACTGTATATAGTTATTACTACTCTAACTTTGACATATGTCAAAAATATTCAAAATCTAAATATGCCACTAGATGTCGGGCAAGTAGTTCAAACTAAATTTGGCAACGAGGCACTTGACACATTTTATTAAGGTATTATCTCCAAAGTGTTATATGAAAGAAGAAAAAAAAATAAGAATAGCATTTGTGGTCACGATGACTTGCGCTATTTCACAATATCCGTTGTTGTTATTCCACCATCGCTATGACCCTTTCACTGACTCCTCATCACCAGTTCTTTTTTTCCTTCATCGCCTACCAGTGTTATTAACGCCCCCGTTCAGCAAAGGAAGAAAAGAAAAAATAATAATGATAACCCACACGTGAGCAATAACTCTTTTAGGTCTCATTCTCCCAACATCGTGGTCCTCGAGAAGAAAAGGGAGCAGAATCCTTCAAACCCCATTTTACACCGTCAAACAAACACTTGTCCTTTTATCAGGCGCCCTTTATCAACACCCCGTTATTTATTTATTTTCTCTTCTCTTTTCGCGTTTCGTTCTGCCACTTTGGAGGTTCGTGAATGGGGATAAATTCGGAAATCAATTTCGTTTCTAATTAACTGTCCCTTTGTGATATTTTAACACGACGTTAAATTTGCAGGAAATTGGACTTACCCCGACAAGGATGCTCAGTTCTCCCAAGTAAGCATCCAGGATGTGTTCTGGGTCGGCCTCCTGGTCCGAATCCCCATCTTCAGCTCCATCCTCTCCTCGGTACATCTGAAAACATAAATAAATAAATAAGAATGAATATTAAAGAAAAACGGTCGTAAATATTATTTAGATGAAAACGAAGAAGTCCTGACCATATGGTCGAGCTTCGCCCCCGCTCTTCATCTCATTCACTCTCGATCGTGCAGTCAGTGTGTATATTATATTATATAATGCGACTAGTCACAATGAGAACGAAAATAACGACACCTACGCTCTTGTGCATTTTAGTCTTTTCGATCGCGATCTCTGTTTCGAAATTAATCAAATACGAAACACTGCTCCTGGGGGCAAAAGAAAGGAAAAACTATGTTTTGTAAACTCCCTCCCTCGGATAACCTGCTTTGCGGTAGGCGATTGCGATTTTTCGCCCACGTTTCGCAGACTATATTTAAGTACACAAAGCGTGCCAGTTTCATGAATGAATTTTACTCACAACAATTTCATTTACACAAAGTCCATGCGGACATTCCATGTGCTGACACTGCAAATTTATAGATAACTTAGAGTCGGTGATTGTGTTTCATCTCTCAATATTGTATATTTTTTATATGAATTTTCAAATTTTCTCGTATAGTTTCCAATATTTAAAAAAAAGTTGTCATTAAAGAAGCGTTATTACTTTTTTTATTGCCATTTTATGTCTGATGAGGTTATTTCAATTATAATTTGACAATTTCACATCTAATTTGATGTAAATTAGTTTTTGTTATAAAGATATCCATATAATTGAGACCAGTGAAAGTATGTTTTTATAAAATCATAATGTTTCCTTTTTAGAAATTTTAATTGCCTATCAATTTATCCAATAATTGATAGACTAAGTTATTTTGTTATTAACCAATGAAAACTTTTCCGTGAGAATATTAATTGAATATCTACTGAAAATTTGTTATAATAAAATTAATAATGATTATAATATATATCAATTTAATGAAATGCGACTTCTATAATATAGCTAATCTGACGTGCGAATAAGTTATTGTCTGCAGCACAATGTAAACTTCTTGGCGTTCGCACAATCTTTCAATTGAAATGAATTGCCCGAATTTAATGGGAACGCGCATTGCGAGCCCATTAAAAACGAAAAGCGCGTCAAGTTGAACGACACGCAAAGTGCAGAATTGCTACAAGGATATGCAATTTAAATTCCACAGGAATTAGGACCAAAACTGCCAACTTGAATGGCACACAACAATGGCACTAGTTTTATCCTGGACGAGAACCAAAAAATAATAAAATAAAAGGCCGGAAGGCGTTGTTCACTTGTTGCCAAAACATTAAGTCTGCTTGCTGTTGTTACTCATTTCTTTACATTTCTTTTTTGTTTTTACTTCTTTCGGTTCTTTTTACCAGACGGCTGCTACTAAATCATATCCATTTATGAATTCGTATTCCGGTGATTTTATTTTTATTTTCTTGAAGCTCGTCGTTATTTTTCTCTTTTCTTTTTGCTCCTTACGGACGTTGCGGCGCCAGATGCGCCGTCGCCTCTAAAAATAGAAAGTGCAAATGCCCCCGACACACCGAGAATGGAACGGCAATGGTAGAAGATGAAGGATGCGGATGGTACTGGACGATGCTGGAAGATGGTAGATGAAGGAGATGAGGAGAAACAGCAGCAGGAGGAGGATGATGACGATGCGCTCCTCCGAATCGGAATTCAGCTAAATGCTAAAATTAACGCGGCGAAACGTAAATAGTAAATAAACACTTCCTCATTATTGCCAACCCATAATATCCAAAATCAATTGACACCAGACTCCAATATTTGTGAACAGCTCGATGAACTTAACCCAACAAATTTTGAATACTTAATATAGTATATTTTTGCTATAATAAATAAATAATTATATGGTTATTGCCAATACATAAAATATAGAAACAAAAAAATCCAGGGTAGATGAAATTCAGAACCTGTTCCTGCCAAAGAAGAAAAAAGTAATGTCAAATAAGAAAATTTCTTTTGTTTTTAAAATTTTACAATGCTCATTATGGCAAAAGAATTTGTAATGTAGAAATGGTGTTTCCATCCCATGTAATTAATGACTACCTATTGATTAACTAATAGCAACAGATGGTGTTGAATTTAAGATTTCTTGGATGTCATAACTACGGATTGATTAACTAAGAGATAATAATAACAACAGTAACAGATGGTGTTGAATTTGAGATAATTTGCGTACCAATAACTACGGATTGATTAATTAATGTCGAATCGAATTCAAGTTGTGGTAGTTAAGAATCAGTGAATAATCTGAAGTTGTGGACTTTTAGAAGTTATTGAATTGGTGAGTAATCAAAGTATATAGTTGAAAGATCTATATTAGTAAAGTTGTATTAGAAAATTGTTAGTGGTCCAGGGGTGTGTTTCATGCGTCAGTCACCATATTTGCGTGCAGTGATCGAAAATAACGAACAAACTAACGAAAGGAATGCGTGTATGTAATTGCGCTGGTGGAGAGCAGGAAACATAAATCCGACCACATCGACGAGTTTCCGAAAGGCGTTTTGTGCAACGAAGGCGTCGCAGATTGCACCCAGCCAGGTGAAAATTCGCGTTATTTCCCTGGATGTATCGGGGCCACTGGGGTGTTTCCGCTTCCGGAGGCGGCGGCAGCAGCAGTGTCGGCGGCGGCAACGGCGAAGTAGACACGGCCCCGATCGATAGTTGCATCTCCTCCGCCTTCCCTCCTCCCCATCTGCTGCCACCACCGCCGCCGCAATCCGATGCACGCGGAACGAAAATATTTCGGTATTCTCATTAGAGAGAGGAGGCCTCATTCTATGCATCGACTTATAAGGACGTATAGACGGGAGAGCCGAAAAGGGACCGGAGAGAAATCCGAAGGAAAAAAATAAATAAATGAAGCGATGCAGCGGGATGTAGAAGAAGCTGATGATGGAATTTTTGGGTCCATATTTGGTCGTCGAGTCCGAAAAGGTCCGTCCGAACCATTGTTCGACGACTCCTCCGATACTGGGCAGAAAATTTCGGGTTAAAGATCACATGGAGCCGGGGCCCGACGATAAATTTAATTACAATGGATGTGGCCATTAGAAACAATGCACGCCATTCATTTGGAAATACGCGCACTTTCTTCCGCGGCTTCCTTCTCTGCCACCTCCTTCACCTCTTCACCAGACGGATAAATCTATGCAAGCGCCACGCCGATCGATCGATAAAAGATTACCAACATTCTTTCGCCCAACCCCAATATGGTTACCATACTTAAGTTGGTATCGTCCGACATCATCATATAACCTAACATCAGAAGCGCGCCTCAAAAACTAAATCAATTCCTAGATATTCATATCAACATCAAAATTCAAAACATGAATTGCATCAATAAAAACAATAATCACTTACATTTCTTTATGATACGGACTTTTTCTGATCTCTTTCGGTACTCGCATAAAACATTTTAAAAACGACATTTAACAAACTGACAGTTCGTATAAATCTGGTAAGTAACTAAATATTACCAACTTGCATAAAACAAAATATTCACAACACACTAGAAATGTAAATTTCATAATTTATTAATCGTTTGGAAAATTCTCATAAAAAATATTATAATTGCTAAAGTATGCATATGTGCACTATATATCTGATATAAATTGAAAATAAATATGTTTATTTATTGCAAGTGTTTGGTATTATTATAGATTAACAAACCTACGTAATTTAATTTAATGAATTGCAAATATTTTGTAAACAACTTTAGTAAATAAGACTTCATTGATAAGGTACTTCAATTACATTAGTTTTTTATTTTAAAATAATTATTTAACAAAACATCTAATTAAGCTGACTAAAGAAAATTCAACATTTTAATAAAAAAAAACAAACTTTTTAGAGTAAAACTTGTTTTTGAAAAAGAAAAATTATGAATTTAGTAAACATCAATCGCGCGATAATGTGGTAATTTTTCGTTGCATTAATAAACAGAGGAGAGAATGCAAAATGTGCAATCAAAGGAGAACCTCGATTAGCTGTTTGAGTTGAGAGTAAAGTCAATGGGAAGTTACGTCCCACCAGATGAGTGATGTGAGTGTGTGGAGGAAAACGCACAAAGTCCTTTTCGACTTTAAAGGCTTCTTTCACGTGTACACAAGCATTTGCGTTTGCTCCCTTTCATCTCTTGTAAAAATAGTTAAACTCTATATACGAGTGTGCATGTATGGAAGGGAAACGTGTTTCTCCTCTTCGCCGAGCGTTTTTCGTGCGTTTGGCCAGATCAAAAGGAGACGGAACGAAGGTAAACACGACCGAGGGGAAAAAAGAAGAGGGAACTTCGAGACTTCTTCTCAGAAGAAGAATTTCGCTCGTTTCCTGAGCAAATTTAAGAAATAATATTGGGAAAATTATTCCCGACGGGAGTGTCAGCGACTCTTGAACTTTTCAACGCCTGTTTACTTGCTCTTATCGTTATTTTCCTCGTCTCCAGTTTTCTCCTACCGCCATCCGGAAATTGGTTTCGAATAGGAAACGAACGGGAAATTCGAACGACATTTTCCTGCGCTTTTCCACAATGCATCAGGGAATTAGCTTCACAGTTTTTAATTGGTTCTTATATGATTGATATTTCCGTCGAATTGCGTCATTCGATTCCAATTCAATTGAATGCATTCAAAGCAATCGCAATCATCAATCGTGATGCTGATTTAGATTAATATTTTATCCTATATATTCAGTTATCCCTTGAATTTGACTCGTAGATTAAAACATTTAATATTTAATTATTTATATAATATCTGTCAAACTTACCATCATAATTTGAAAGAAACGTCACTTGTCAATTTTGAAAACTCCAAATGTTTGACACATCTTTCAATATTACATATTTGCAAATTTTCACCTGTCAACTGTTAATGAAATCATCAAAATTGTTGATATTTCATTTGTCAATACGTTTAGTCATCAATGAAAATGGTAGTAAAATTTGTTTATTTAATTTTAAATCTCAAATATTTAATGGCCTGTTAATAAAGTGCAGTTATAAATGTTTGTTTTGTCATATTTATCCATTTGTAAATTATTGATATGAAGTGTTCAATTTTATAACAGTTTTTTTTGTTTTGTTTTTTCCGAGTATGACGGAAAATTGATGAAAATTCCCATCAGTGTCATCTATCATTGCGTAACAGGGTTGACGGGTGTCAGGGTGACCCTCGTCGTAGCCAGTCATTTTTCTTTGGGTGTCCCCCTTTTGTTTTGGGAACGAAAAAGAAAAACAATGATGCTCGACGCTTTCCTTCGTTGCTTTTCTTAGAAGATTGGTGAATGAATTAACGAGCTGCCGCTAATTAGTAGATGAAATAGAGGATCGAGCCGGAGAAAACGGGTTTGGTTAGGCCCTGAATTATGCGTCTCGATTGCAAGGAGGCAAGGCAGCAACAACAAAAAAAGAAAATGAACAAACACGAGCATCGTAATTTAGCAATTTGCAGTTGTTGTCGGCACGAGGATTTTGTCGAAACGACTACTTGCTGCGACTACGAAAATTGCACAGAGCTAACGGGGTTTTCCCACTCAATCCGACAGTAGCATATTTGAACTACTTAATCAACTGGTTTATTTTTATTCTTTTAAGAAATTAGTTCAACTACTTCCACTTATTTTATTTGAAGTTTAATTGTTCATCAAATATTTCCTGTTTTTGTTAAGTTTTAGTTCGTATTTATTTTTATTACAATGTATTAGGTAATTTTTAAAACATATAATTTTCGGCTTTAAATAAAAAAAATCCTGGTACCATCAAATTTTCTACTTAAAAAAATCCCAAGCGAGCAAATAAAAAAAAAGGTCAGATCTCTATTGCCAACTGTAAATATATATAAAATTAGATACAAATTATATTCAGAATTAACAATAAACAAAGTTTATTACACAATAAGATACAAAAGATTATTGTTTGTTCTCTTGATGGTCCTCTGCTACTTAGCAGTCCTATCGATGCAAAACAAAGATTTTCGAATCGGATTCTCCTAATACAAATTGTATGTTAACAGAATATTACTTTTGATTCAAATATACAAAGTATACCGAACAGCAGTTATATTCATTATAGTCATGATATTGGCGCATCGCGTATTCTTAAAATTACATTAATCCCATGATTAATTATTGAATTAATCATGAATTTTATTTGCTTACAGTTATTATATTTCTCGGAACACTACCCAACTCTGCTGAAGACTATTGCAATAACTCCAGAAATGTTTTTGACAATATCTGACAATCTGACAATATAATAAAAATTTCATTTCATCCGAAATATCTTCTTCTCTCCTAGCATTATAAATGGATAGTACCAACTGTCCTCGAAAAACCATATTCATTTTGGCAAATAATATTACTGGTGCAAATAATATTTTGTTGAATATGTTAATTATGTTAATTTTTGACATCATAGTGACAATTCATATCAGAAACGTCAAATTAGTAGTCGGAATGTTCTAATAAATAAAAACTTATCCATGGATACAATAGATTTAATAATGGCATTGTCAAATAATAAAATGTCGAATGTAGAACAGTTTTGTATCACGTTTTCCATTTAGTTTCGAACTATAAGTTGTTATGTGTTCCTGTTCGGTACGAACTTAAAGATCCAGTAGTTTATTTTCGTTATGCAATACTGGTAGGAGAACATCGTTGGTCTCTCGTTGTCGAGGCTGCTGCAAAACCGAGCGTTCGACTCGTTCATTTTATTTTATAAATGGGTCGGTTCGGAACCGCTTTATGACCCACACTACATAATATACTACACACCATTTACTATACACTCACATATATGTATACATTTTATACATTACATTTAATCCACGTGCGCTTAAATAAATTTCGAAAATTTATTTGCCGACTTCGACGTCTGCAAACGTCGAGTTTCCATTCTGATAAATGCACTAATAGAACTGTCAAACGGCGGAAAAGCGCCAAAGGAAGAAGAACATAAATTGACTGTCATTTACCTTCGCAAATGCGCCACATATGGAGAGCTCGGCTTCGTTTTTGACTAATTGACAGACGTCCGAATGCGACAATTTTTCAAAATTTATTTCTGATCTCGATGGTTATGAAACAATGGAATTGATTGAGTTCGTAATATGTAAATTGGAGGAGGGCTGTTGCATTCTGCTGCAGAGTTGCGAGGATGATGAGGTTCGGACTCGGACCATTTCCGCAAATCCATTTACACAAATTCGCTCGACCTACCAGGAATTTCATTTATTTGCTCGGTCAGTTATTATAAACGCATTGGGTCGATGACCCGTTGACCAAAGACTCGTTTGTTTTAGAAATATTCAAATTATTATAAAATAATTATTATTAGTTTCATTAGATTCTATATATTAAACTAATAAATAAACAAGTTTGATTAATTATATGAAAGATAATATTTGGAAATGTTAAATAATTTAAATTTTTCATAAATTAAGTTTACCATTTTATATTTCATAATGAAATGTCAACATCATTACATTTCAAAGTAATTGTATCCATAATTAATGTATAATTTATAATAAATTTAATTAAAATTTGATAGATTAATTGTTAAAATTATCATAATAAATTATTATAATTGATTTTATGTAAGCAACATACGAAAATTTAATTAGAAATGAAACATCAAAAATATTTTACGAGCTGTACTTACTTTATATGCATTTGTGGACTATATAAACTTATTAAATTTAAGAGAAAACAATATAAAGAGAAATTTAATTCTAGAAACCGAATTGACTACAAACAGCATTTTCATTTTTCTTCTGCGGCATTAAATTAAAAATTCCGTCGAGCTTCTAATAAAACAAACGAGAAACGCCAAGCTCGTAATCCACTTTCTCCGCTCGTTTTACTCATATATTTCATATTGCACATAGTTCATATTTTATAGAATCACCAGATCGATCCCATTGTTTTCTCCTCCTTTATTGCTAATTGAAACGTGACATCGTTGAAGCCGGCCCTGAACATTGCGTAACTTATTTACCATTTTGCTGGGAATGACCAAATTCTTTTCATCGACCCACATCGTTTATTACCATTGATTTATACTCTATTTCGAATTCAAATAAAACGTTGATAATTTCAAAACACACCGGACGCGAAGGACGTAATAATAAAACAGAGAACGTGATTTTAGACCAATTTTCATTGATTCAATAATCTATTTTCAATAAACGAGAGCTTTTATTTTAGAATCGTCAATGTCACCATTTTGTTAATTTTTCAAATGTTACTGAATATTGTGTAAAAACTAATAAATCTTCAATATCAACTGAATTAAAATAAAATTTCTATTCAATATTAATAGTAATTCAATCATGATGTAAAAAATAATTTTGTTGCCAACTTTATTATCATTATTATTCAGTATTTTAATTGATGATTCGTGTTTTGTTTCAAATGAAAGTTATTCAGTAACCAACATGAAAACCGTTTAAAGACGGCAAGAAGTGACAGATAAATAACCAAGAAACATGTGGAATTCGAAAGAAAGTGACAGGTAAATGAGACGCGAAAATAAAAATAACAAGATTATTCCGAGTACAGGTGAAATAAACTAAGTACGTTCGGGGTCCATGCATTCATCTTCGTTTTGAAAATTACCGTGAAATTGGGATGTCGTACGTTTCGTTTTTCTTCTCATTCGTTACCAACGGCGTAAGATTAAAGATAATTGCGCGGTGGCTGAAGCAAGTTCTACTAAGCGTTGGCAATTTTGAAAGGCGATATTTTCAGATGTCTCCCATCTCCATCCAAAGTTTTTCTCTTGTCCGCGCTCTCCTCTCTAAAGTTTCCCGATGCAATCTTGAGGCGCACGAAACGTCGCTCCGTCATACCAAAATAAGTGTAGCAATATAAAATTAAATAACAACAAAATAATGAAGAAGGAGTAAGTACATGCATTACGTATTCTCGGTTGCGATGGAGGATGGTAGGAAACTTGCGAAAAGGGAATTTCACAATAACGAGGATAGATGGACGCGGCCGCCTCTGAATCCGAAGCCGCGCTGCTGACGTGTCAGCACGTCAGCCGCATCGTTTAATCGTCGGTTGGCAGCCCTGATCAACTGTCAACGCGGCACGGTATGGCATTAACGCCGGATCAACGTCGTCCCTTGCACAATAATTAAACGCATGCGAAGGAAAATCCTCGCCTTCGATCGTAAATCTTGCACGCTCGTAAATATTGCCAACTTGCTAATCAATTCTGCAATCACCTCACCAAAACGAAAAGAAAATAATATGAAATACATGAATAAACGAAACAATGACAATGCGAGACGCTTCATGTTATATCTTTGTTACTATAGCAACGTGATTTGTCTGTTTTCTACACTATGTATATATTCTAAAGTCATAGTTATAAACCAGGGGTGGACAATCTTTTGATCACTCCGGGCAGAGGCCACGACTGGTCAATCGGGCCCGCTAAATTTGGGGCCTCCCAAACAGTTTTAGTTACCCTCCCCCCAATCTGACATTTGTTTCAAGTTGACGCCATTCATGCACTGGGGGCCCCATTTCATATTTATGCTCCGGGCCTCAAATCCCATGACTACGGGCGACCAGTTTTTAAAAATTATAGGCGACGGTCTACCAACATTTTATGTGTTAAATTGATCATAATTAATTTAATTAATTTAAAGCACGAAATATTTATAAAATAATCATTTGCGTTGAAAAGACAATATTTTGCGTACAAATGTATCATAAACTAAATATTGTATAAAAACTGATATCGGCTCAATCAAATGAAAATAAATGTTACCAACATATTATATCTAAAATTAAAATCTTTAATATTACAAATGATCAATGATAAATACAAACACGAAATAAATATGTTACCATAGTGATTTATCTGTTGCTACAATACTTTGTAGAAATTCCGATGGGACGGTCATTAGGGCGAGTTATATACTACTGCCATACATAATTAGCGTGTAAAGTCGTAAAATCGTTTGGATTATCTCGGAAAACCGCTTGAAACGATCGCACGCGGCGCGACAATTCGAATGTTGTATGCGTCATGTTGACATTCAAATGTAACCATGAATACATATTTGAATATTATTTTAAAAATATTAACTTACTCATGTACTTTCTGTATTTTTCAATATGAACATCATATTTTTATTTAATTTTTCTCGAATTATCTTCAATGACACATATTATTACTCTATTTAGTTGAATGATTTGAGTTATTATACAAAAAATGTCCTATGTCCCCGATTTACATGGTATAGGTTCCTGTGAAAAATATGTAAATCGAAATTGTAACTTTTTTAATGTAAAACCGTAAAAAGTTTGCAAAAAAAAACGCATAATTTCGTTGTTCCTTTTGATCATAGCCAGTTTATTTTTTAATTTATTTTTGTTTACACCGTGTAATAAAAATACTGTATAAAACGAGGCACAGATTTTCAACATTTATTTCTAATTTAAACGTTGACGACATCATGATCCACCGGTAGGTCATAAATTATGAATAATAGTAATAGTGCACGCCACTGATTTTGACTGAGTATAATCATAAATATCTTAAGTCAATTACAAAGCTTAAATGTCAATACATTTCTTATACATATTTTGAAGTAATTTAGAATAATATGTGATATTGTGACATAATTTATGAATGCTTTACAAAATACATTTCTGACAATTGTTATAAACTATTCAAAAATGCATAAGAAAAGTTTAAATTTGTAATTGACGTAAGATATTTGACTTTTCACTCAGTCCATAGGCATCTACAAAGAATTTTCTCGCAGCAGGCAAACAATTTGCGCCGTCCTAAACGTGTTAAACCGTGTAATTGTGAGAACGTGTAGAGAAAGTACCGTTTAAAACAAGGGATAGATGCAAATTTTATTTATTTTTTGTTTTGGTTCGAGTATTCCAAATTTGTATTTGCAATTTCTATATAAGCTTTGATAGTTTTGTCATCTACCGGTGAGAAATTGAAAGTGTGACGGGTGAGAGCAAACGGAAAAGAAACAAAAGAATGATTAAAATTCCAATTGAAGCTAAGAGAGTTCCGAAATTGCTTTCTAAATTCAAATCAATTGAAAATAATTATGTTGGGACATGCAAGATCTCAACATATGGATGATCAATCTAGATAGCTGAAATAAAGGAACATCGAGAGTTTTCTGCCCTGTATATAAAATGCGTCTCGTCGTCACATTCGTCCTCCTCCTCTTCACATTCCCATTCGATTCGAATTAAAATTCAATTAATTTTAATTCCCTCCACTAATTCAATTGCCTTCATATCGGTTTTAAATTGATCCGATTGCCGAGATTGCGCGCATCCAGTCGCTCCCGTTCACTTTAAATCGCATACAACGAACTACCCCTTAATTCGATTTTAATTCACAATTCTTAACGTTCAATAATATCGACGCACTTATTGCTTTTCGAACCACTCCATTCCAGTAATTGTTACTTAGCAACGAATAATCAAATAATTATTTCTTGTCTTCTACAAGCTTATATACTTAGCAACAAAAAAATATAAATATTTGCACTTATGTACATTAAATATGGTAACATAAATCATTTAGGTTGGTAAATCAAAATCTTTTTATTACAGTTTTTTTTTTACTTTTTCATCAATTTCATATATACATATAAAGCAATATCTCACATACTACGGTTTCGATCAGTGCAAATTTTATTTTAACAAATTGCATTGCCCTCTATACAATTGTAACACGACGGACGATATCGCGTATGAAAATACAAAATATAAATTATAAAAAATCTGCAAAGCCGGCTTGGGCGTGATATTACAACGTGGGAAGATTCTGGGCGCCACTTCCTTTTCTTGAGAGGAAGAACTCCAACTTCTGCTTCCTTATTCTTCATGGCTTCTGGACCGCAAAGATATATAAAAATCTTCGGTCTCCCCGAAATTCTAGAGACATCGTTGCACCGTGGAGCGTTGTTTTCAGTGTTGTCAACTTTACCACGTTACACAATCAAGTTTCTTTTTGAGAAGTTTTGAAGTCTTCCTTTGGTCCTGTTTCAAACAGTACGCGATATTGGCGAATTATCCGCACTATGCGAGGTATTCCTGTATATTTTAGTTAAATTTTGCAATTATCTCTGCATAAGTACCAACTGTTATCAGAATATAACACGGTTGGGCACACATGAGGCCAAAGAGAGCTGCAATTCGGTTCTTTATATTTTAAAAGTGGCTCTTTAGATAAACAAATTCAATTTTTTTTATCTAATGTAATTGCATATTTTCAGAAGTCACATAAGAAAATAAGAACACATAAAAAAATATAATCATGAAAAAGAAAATAATTATATCAAAATTTTATAAATAAAGTTGGTGGACTGTCAAAAAATTATTCAAATTAGTTCATGACAACTGTGTGTAAAATACAGTAAATCTTGTTTTTGTGCATAAAAAAATCGCACTTAAAAATACAATAATTAAATTACACATGGAAACATTTTAAAAACATTTAATTTCTCATTGAATTTTTTAAAAATACAAATACTTAATTAACTACTTCTCGTGTTAATCTAAAACGCGCATATTCTTCTGATGAATTGGTTAAAAATCGACTAACAGAATTGTTTCAGCACGCTGTACATATGCACATTACAATGGTGCCAACACCGTTGGAATTGGTTGGATTTCATCAACCGCATAAAAAAGACCGCACAAAAACATTGTTCTTGGCATAGGAAACATTGTACACAACAAAAATCCTATCATGAATCGAATTAAAATTAATGTATTAGTTCTTGACTACTGTGATTTTAAACCTTATCTATTGGCAAGTAATTCATTAATTGTTATTATTTTAAATATAATAATTATGTATAAATAATAAATAAATAATTACCTACTTCCAGATTACGATTTAATAGAATTGTAACTTAGAAACAAGTAAACAATTGTCTTTTTTTTGGTCCACTGCGATGTTAGATAACTAGAAATACCAGACTCATTTTTTTCCAGTGATAATGAAACAGTGTTATCGCGATTTACGAGATAACATATCGTGCAAATCCGATTAGATTTGCGCAATTAACGCCACGGAATGGAACATTATTTCGGCTACGATCGGGGTGTGGGAAAATAGAATGTGTACCGAATGCGGGATGGTTCTTAAAGGAACGAACCCCTCCGCATCTTGCCCACAGAGAGAATACCTGCATATATTTCCATTTAGAAGCGGACGCAGAGAGAGAGAAGGGCTTTTGTAATTTTGGTAAATGGAATTTCGGTTTGAAATTTATCGCTTTTAATATGATATTTTCGTACTCGAAGGCCGCATATTTATTATTAATAAATCGTGAGAGGGGTTGAATAGAGAACGCGTTTGAATCATTTCGTTTTGGGGGCCGAGTGGATTTTACTTGATTGAAACGCGCGTTTCGCTCATAAATTTAAAGTGGACTGCAGAATATTTATTCAGTTTACATTAACAAAATTATTTTGGTTTTATTTTGCTTCAATATTTTAAAAATAATATTTGAAACTCATAATAAGCTCACATTTTAATTAACCAATTATACTTTAGAGATTCTTTAGAAAATCGTAAAACTTTGAGACACAATAAAAGTTAAATGTATCTAAATCACAATAAAAAGTCATCCAATTTCTTGGAAAACTACATTAAACAAGTAAATAGATTAGCAGATTATCATTCGTATAATGAAGAAGAAGAAAAAACTTAATTCTCAGGTGAATTTCTTATTAGTCATTAAATTAGTTTAGAAATTGTAAATTATCTTTTAAATTTATTTTACGTAATTTTCATTTTTTTTTTGTAAAAACATTGCTATATCCAAACATAATTGTTGATACCAATTGATTTATATTATGTTAATTAACAAATTAATTATCATTTTTAATGAAAGAGCAATCGTTAAATATTATCTATTTTCCAATAATTTTAAGTTTAAAATATAAAAAGTTCAAACAATTAATGTTTAAAATAATAATTTAAGAATAAAGTTGCTAAAGTTCTAGTAACTGAAATTTATAGTAACATATTTAAGTTGGTACATACGGTAGTAAATTTACATATATCCATGGATTCCAATGATATTTAAAAGTAATAACTGTTAAAAAACTAGTTCCAAGTGTTTTGTTTTCTTGCTTAATTTAATAAACATTAAAATTAGTAATTAGAATAAAATAACACTATTTATTAAAATTTGTAGAAAATTGAAAATGAATCCTCAAAGTATGACGAATACGATGTTATTCAAATGAATAACATCATTGATAAAATGTCATGTAACTTTTTGCAATTCTTAGTAACATTTCTAGAAAGTCTAAATATCTGAAAGTAAAATAACTTTCCGAGAAAATAGCGCCGAGTGCAAATGCAATAACTGTTTACCTTCTTTCCACCAATCTGGACCAATGCTATATGACTCAGCTTGCTTGCGCAAGTACATACACTAAAATTTATTTAACTAACTCACTATTTCATTAAAT
This sequence comes from Nicrophorus vespilloides, assembly GCF_001412225.1. NCBI lineage: Eukaryota > Metazoa > Arthropoda > Insecta > Coleoptera > Silphidae > Nicrophorus > Nicrophorus vespilloides. The sequence goes on along the minus strand of NW_017100113.1, from coordinate 254,605 downwards.
TTTCAATTTTTTTGTTGTTGTTGCAATTAGCGACAGTTGTGTAACTCTCTAATAAAACTACAGCAACAAAACAACAACAAAAATTTAAAAAAAATGAAGCAAAAACAACAAATACTAGATTTACTTTCAAATTGCACGCGAACTTGATGCAATGCAATACGTTCGTTGAGGTGCGACGTGAAATTTTTCCGCTTTTGCATAAAATTCGTAACTAACAAAAAAAAGTTGTTATATCTATATGCAATGCAAATATTGTACATTAGTAATGTGCAGGTTTGAATATTTTTTAAGTAGTGATATTAAGTAAACATTGGTAAGATAAGCAAGGAGCGTTCCGGACAGGAAGCGCAAACCGAAAAGGACTTAGCAAATTCTCTTATTAACATCTATTATTAGTTGACTAATATGGAGTTACTCATTTGTTTGTAAAAAAAAACACAACAACATTAGGTCATCTTCCGCCTTCGCCTTTTAATTTTGGGAATGAAATAAACAAATTGTTTATTATAAATTATATAATAAAATAGAAAACAATTGAAATATTTTTTATTATTATTTTTTACCTTATCGTAGTTTGCGAAATCCTGGACTCTGTACATCGAGCATGGATCGGATCAACAAAACAAATTCGCTTTTACTTCTGGCACTTACAGTGAACTCACAAACTTTTCCAAGAATGTTTATAATTTTTTTTTAAATCTTTGCGAGATATTTTTTTTTGTGGATATCTAAGGACACGGATGTGTCGACGGGTATGCGGCGCAAGGACGAAGGTCGAACTGACTGAGCGGAGCGGACGCGGCTCGCTGCGATGTGCAACGGATTGCGCGCGCCCCGCCGCCTCCACCGCCTTCGTCGCTACCGCCATCCGAGTGCAGTATTGAATAGTCGCGGATTTGGACAGGAAAAGTAGCTGGAATGATAAATGCAGAAGAAATATATGTAAAAGCGGCGAGGTGAATTTCAATGTATCGCAATCAATCCGCCGTGGAATGACAGAGACGCAAATTAAATTTCATCAGTTATGCAACCAAGTTAACATGTAAATTTTGGAGCGTCTTATTGTAGATTCAGCGAGATTTACATTATAATGATTAAAAAATATTATATTTTTTTAAAGCGAGAATAGTTTACTTATTATTAGAAATCAAACAATGAATGTTTGAAATAACCCGCAATTTGATTTAACAGTTACGAAAGTTATTACGTTGCTGAAGCTGAAATTACAAAAGTAGATGACATTTTTATGTTTCTATATATGCTATATCATATAGTCATAACAACCGATAGTAAATTGCGTAGTAAATCTACATCTATCCATGGACTTCAATGACATTCAAAAGTGACAACTGTCAATGAAAAACAACGATTGGTAAAATTCGAGTGTAAACGTTTCGCGGATTTCGTCCACTCCTCATGAAAATTCACGTGTGCGCACACATCCGATGCGTAATCAAATTCGATTTCCGGGAAATTGTCGGCGAAGATTTCTGCGCCTCTTACATAAATCATGAGCAAACGGTTGCGCTTAGAGCACGACTACGCGGAGCAGCTGCGGCAGGAAGCGGAAGAGGAAGATGACAAACTTAAGAAGCAGCAGGAGCGGATCTTCGCGCCTATCACGTGGGCGCGTTTCCACAACGGCTTCCGCATCATCGACCTGAAGGAGAAACACTTCGGAGATGTTATCGAATTGATAAAAGTTAAAACGACTAAATATTTTGAAAATGAATTTACAACTGATATCATTTACAGGAGCATTACATTCCGGTTGAAGTATTATGCAGGAATGCGGAGATTGAGGAAGATGAAGTTTCATTAAAGTCCTTCCTCGATGAACTCATGTTTAACATGCGAGATTCTACTTCGATCATAGCGATTCATGAAAGTATTAACACCGACACAATCTATTCTATCTCTAAGTAGAAACATGCGTCTTATGGTCCGAAAAGTATATTCACTACAAAATACTTGCCAAGTAATTTGTGCTCATCTTGTTAACTACGTGACAAGTTATTTGATAGCGTATTGAGTAACAATACCAAAAATAACTTCTATATCAATCTATTTCTTGATCATATTGATTTTTCAGTTATTCCAAGTTTTTAATTAACTTTTATAATACGTTTATTAATCTTTATAACTCTTTTCTGCGATAAAATTAGATAATAAATATTACAGGACTGTCAAATTAAATTTGACATAACCTGTACAGAATTTAAATGGTAACAAAACAACGGTAACGTTACTTTTATGACACCCTGTACTTATATTGAAACTTTGCAAGGATTTATAATAGTCTTAGGAAGAAAACGAAAATTGAAATCCCGACAATCAAATTCCCGACATTTGAAATTCCGATATAGTGAAAATCCCGAATATTTTAGCGGATTTTGGTAATCATTTCTCTCTAATACTGCTGTTTTGTGATGGAATTATTTCACAACTATTCATTTTTGCAAATTTTGATGAGTTTTAATTTATTTTAGATATAAAACATAGTTTCCATAAAATATTGGTTTTACTCAAAACAATAGAATATCGATGTTTTTTTTTATTCTTAGAGTAAGTAATAATGCTCATTTTTAAGATTTATTTGTTTTACGTCCATTTCAAATAATAAAAGGTACTGTCGGGATTTTAACACTGTTGGGATTATAGTTGTCCGGATTTTGATTGTCGAAAATTTGATTGTTGGGATTTTGATCGGAACCGGTCGCAAAAACAAATCAACGATGACTTCATGTTTGCTTTTTAAACGCTTTTTATTTCTATTAAAAAATGCCGTTATTTTCATTTGATTGTACTCTTTTGTAAGGTTCGAATGAATTGGCCGCGGTTCTGATATTGCGTATCGTGAACAAAATCGATTACAGTCGTGTTTTTACGCGAATCGCGTTCAACGAGGGCGAGGCGCGCAAGAAGTGCACGGCTATCATCAACGCCTTAAGCCGAAAAAACGACGTCTACAAGATAATGAACTGCGACACCTTCCTCTACTACTCCTTGCTCTGCGTCAATCCCACCTACAGGCACAAAGGTAGATAGAAATACCCTCATCATCACGTAGTCAAATTTTCAATAATCATCCGATGATCTATGTTGAACATCGACAGCTCTCGGTTACCAGCTTATGAGAATCGGCTTGGACGTCGCAGTGTCGCTGAAGGTTCCCGTTGCCATGGGGATATTCTCCAATTTCAAGATGCAGAAGGCCGCGCGGAAACTAAACTTCAAGGTGAGCGCATTGTTATTATTATTATTTTTAATGTTTATTTCTCTTCGAGAGATTCGTGGAAATGCATTACAAGACACCGCTCACTTACGTAACAATTATCATTACGTAAACATGCTCGTATTATATTTGCAATTCGGTTGAACAACCTGCGCTGCGGCTATCACGTAACGCCATCCATCAGAAACCGATTGCAATTTGCTAACAGGAAATTGTATGTTAAATGTGTCCTAACGTTTGCTTTCCGTAATTGTCCACAGTCATTTCCGTTTCTAATTTCAAAGTTACTGTTACAATAATCAATTTTGAAAATTGAACATATTTTATTGTTGTTTGTGTTATATCGGGATTAGAGATTGTTTTTCAATTTATTTTGTTTTGCGTTTTGTTGCGCTTTGATCCCTCAGGGAACCATTTAGAGATGTCGGCCATCGCAAGATAGATTCGCATTAAAAACGTATCTCACGTGGGTCGTAATCATGGCGATGGCAACATCTGCCATAAAGTTTGTGATTTGTTTTTGAAATGGGGATTGTGTGCCTTCAATTCATAAATATTGCTATTCTACACAAATGAAGGTAACTAAAGTTAAAGAAAACTATGATATGCTTCGATACATCTTCCTTTACGTTGATAACTATCCATTTATCTTATGTATTTATATTTTTGTCACTCACTTTTAAACTTCAAACATAGGCAACTAAACTTACAGATTATTTAATTTCTCATATAAACTATTATAAATAATATTAAAACAAATTATATTTAACATTATCAATACAATTATTATAATTAATAATTATTTATAAAATATATAATGTATATTAAGTATATGGTGCCAGGCGCATCCACCAAAAACGGACAATACGTTTTATTGAATTCGTATCAATATCTAAATTTATGAAACATCAAGTAAATAAAAATGAAGACATACGAATATCCAATTAGAAAGTTTAATCTGAACCAAACAGAAAATATTCTAAAATTATTTAATTATTTAAATGTGTATTCATACTTTGCTCTAATTAGATTTGATTTTTATACCGAACGGTGTTTAATGAATAATGTAAACTGATAATTGGATAAATTAATTAAGAATTTATTTATTCATTTTACGTAAGAATTATTGCAGATTCAAGCAATAACATGTTTTTAAATAGTATAAGAGAATAAAGTTGCATAATTTGAATTAATGTTTATTGGTCGATTGAAATGAAATTGCCTTTTAATTGTTAATTATGATTTTTTAGAACCATTTTATTGGTTATCAATATATACATTTATTTACATTTTATTTCTACATTACTTTATACTCCTCTGCTGCAGTTCTTTAACATAGGCAAACAATAATTGCTGAGAAATGGTGTTTATTACCAGAGGCGTCGGCAAACAAAATTATTTAAAAAAAATTAGATCTGATATTTTTTTTTTTTTGCGCCGGGCATAAATATGAAATTTGGTCATCCAATGGATGGCACTGTTAATTATAATAGTGATTAATGTTCTATTTAAATCTCAATATATTTTTAATATTTTGGAAATTAATAATGTAAAAAGGATGCTTAAAAATAATGTTTATGTTAAAATATATTAAATTTTTTATCAAATGATTAATGTATTTGCTTTGTGTTTTGCTAAGTATCAGATAAATTGTTGAAGTGAATAAAGTTGCCTATTGGGACAAATACAAATTTAAATATGTGATGGTCTATAAGAGATGCTGAAAAATGTGTATAAAATTACAAGTAGATTGAATGTTTATCATGTGATTACCGCATTTACTTTTATAGTTGATTCAAGAAGTGAGTTATACAAACTGGAGGGATAAAAATAACGAGCTAATCTTCGGTGATCCTGGCGCTGGAAATTATTCTTGCGCCTTGATGATTTGCTCCGTACCACCTGGAGGAACGACTGATCCTCTGGTCATAAAGGAATTGTCGCCGGCCGAGACTAGGGTCGTTCAACCTCCGAGAACCCGACTCGAGAAACGGGTCAAATTGGAACGATCGAAGAATCCGACTTCCACCACCGCCTAAAGACTCCATCAACACCTCTTACCAGATCCGAGAACTTAACAATGAGCTCTACACTACACCTGCATTGCTATTCTCTCGCTTTTCTCTCCCACTTTCATCGCACTATTCCCCCTCGCACACGGGGGGGAAGAAATAAAAACCAGAAGAGCGTCGGTCGGTCTTGATCAGTGCAGCGGTAGATTCTGCGAGATAAAGTATAAAAGAAGTTCGTCGGAGATGATTTATCTGTTCAGGTTAATTGCGATCAGCGTGGTGCTTTGCGCGTACGTTGGAGCCGATCGCGGACCCTTCGTTCAGATCAAGAATGGAGTCCTCAGAGGAACCTACATGGAAACCAAGAACGGAAGGAAGTTTGAAGGATACATGGGAATTCCCTACGCCAAACCACCAATCGGAGATCTCAGGTTTAAGGTAAGTAAAACTGAAACAAATTTGATAATAACTTGTACAAGTAACTTATAAACTTATTATTTCAACTTTCTTTATCACCTATTCATTAAATCAAACCTGAACCATCTCTATAATTCTATATAATAAAGAAACATTAATTAAATTGAAATTAGAAGGATCTAATTGCATTCAGTTGCAACAATCACCATTTTTGCATTCAAATTAATTGACACACGTGGGAAATTATAAGTAAAAACAAGAATCGTGCTGCAAACGAGCATTTGGTCTGTCTTAAAAGCGGTATTTCCTATGTATTATTCTTTGCATTCTAATTGTTTTCAATTACATAATACATTAAATTATGAAGCTTGTTCTTTTATTTCAATAATTAACCAATTTATTACTATTTTCAGTTGTTTTCTTGTGTGGTTTTGTTTTATAATAAACCGTAGCCGTAGTTGATTTGAGAAAGTTCAACTTGGAAAGCGAATGGGATAATAATACGCGTATTCCAAATTAGGTTTCTAGAATTTAAAAAAAACTTGCACGCCAGAGGATGAAAACTGGTTTTTGTTCATCATTATCATCATTTTTTTCCAATCGAGTAACATCGAAGAGTTTTTATATATATATTTTTTTAATTCATGCATAAAATAAAACTAATTTGTGAATGCAACCAACAAAAACGTTCTAAAATATTCTACTTTTATTTAATTATACCGTTTGCACTACTTGATTCAAGTGGATTCGAGTTTTAAGTGTTTCTTTAACTTGAATTTAAATTATTGGTAATTAGACCATTTAATATTAGCTTTCATTTTACTACCAAGTTGTATTCATCTAATTATGTCGTAAAATTAGTTTTAACAGTGTAAATATAGGTATTCTTTTTTTAGGTAATAGGTAGAAATAAATGAGAAACGTTTAAAAGTGTAAATAAATGTAGTTGATTTACAAAAAGAATCGTAGCAAAAAGTCAATTTAAAATTAACGAATTTACGTCTAAATTTTCTTTATCTAATTCTGTCGTAAAAAGAACATTTGATTTTGTTCATAGGCATAAAGAAAGGTGAAACGTTCAAAAGTGGATCGTTGGAAGAATAAAAAAAGATTTACATATTTTTATGAATCGAGGGCAAGATTCCGGCATAGATTTCTCCGGAATTTCGGATAGAAAAATTAAATGCTCAAGATGAAAGCGACGAGGAAAAAAAATAAACGCATGAAATCATATAAAACTGAAACGTAATGCAAACAAAAACTAAGTGTTTAAATTGGACTTAGCATGAAATTTCAAAAAGTTGTTAATTCAAAACAGCAAAGAATTGGATGTTTTTTATGAGTAAATTTAATTTTGTTTGATTTTATTTTTGTGAATTATTCCATCAAGCGTTCCATGAATTTGCGTTATTTTTTTGTCTATTTATTCTTTTGTTCTTATTTGCGTACGTCAAAAACAATGGCCACTTGACAAAATAACAATTTTATTAAATAAATAAAAGAGATAACGAATATTTATGTAAGTGGTACTTCTTATCTTAAGAATGAATACTTTACAGGTTGTATTTTACAATTTTATGATCCGTATTCAAACACCCTAATTATTTCTCTGTTTAGTCAATTTAATTTATGTTTTTATTTATTTTGAGCTCCTGAAAATTTGTATCAAAAAATATCCTTTCCCAATTCCTTATCCTTATGTAAATCCAAGTAGTCTAGTATTTCATATATTTACAGTTGTTTCTTTTATTTTTCCATAACTATTGCATAATCATGGCTATTGCGAGTAAACAAGATTTGCATTTGTGTATTAGCGCAATAATAATCGAGTCAAGGGAAATACCTAAACGCAGAAGTTGAGAAGAAAATTGCAATTAGATTCATTACATTTGAAAAATCGTCAAGGTGATTGATGAATTTTTAATTGGTTTTGCGTTTGTTTCACCGCAAATCACATTAATTATTACTTTTTTGTTACTTCTTGCTGTTTATTCGTTATTATTTCAATAATGAGTTTATTTTTGTAATCTTATGTTAAATAGGAGCCTGTAGCCGCAACGTACTGGAGCGGCGTCAAAGATGCGACCAAAGTGCACGGGCTTTGTCCTCAAAGGAATATTTATACTAGGACAGATGTTATCGAAGGAGATGAGGATTGTCTCTTCCTCAACGTCTACACTCCTAGGGTTGGTATAGTTGAGAGTTATATAGTGAATCGAAGATGTATATAAGTAAATGTTTTAGATGGATGCTGAATCTCCGGAGGTGTATCCGGTTATGATATTCTTGCACGGCGGAGGATGGCTGTGCGGATCCGGAAACTCCATGTGGTACGGTCCAGAAATCTTGTTGGATAGAGACGTAGTATTGGTCGTTCCCAACTACAGATTAGGTTAGTTATTATTCAAATATCCTAACACAGTGGTTCCTGAACTTTTACACATTGCGACCCATTTAATCCCCGACCAATATTACTTACTTACCCATATATTATTAATTTTCATTTTTAAATCATAAAAATATGCATTCAAGATCTTGTCGTGACCCACTAAAAATTGACTCGCACCCACCAGTGAGTGGCGACCCACAGTTTGGGAAACGCTGACCTAACCAATTGTAATCTGAATTGTGATAACCTAAATTATTTGATCCGAACCTATTGTAACCTAACCTAAGTTATAATTATTTTAACTACAATCTCCATGACTAGCTAGACTAGTGTGACCTAACTTCAAATTAAAGCAGAATTAATGTTGTTTTTGTTTCAGGTGCTCTTGGTTTCTTGACTACAGGTGATGAAGTCGTTCCCGGTAACAACGGTCTGAAGGATCAGGTTATGGTTTTGAAGTGGATCCAAGAGAACATATCGAAATTCGGTGGTGATCCCAAGAGTGTTACGATTTTCGGAGAGTCAGCAGGTGGAGCCAGTGCCCATTACCACATGCTTTCACCTTTAAGTAGAGGTACTTGATAATTGATTAATAATCAATTCTTGAATCTCAAATACTGAATCAATCAATTCTTCTTTCAGGACTTTTTAGTAATGCCATTTCGGAGAGTGGAACGGCCCTCTGCCCGTGGGCGTTCTCCCCAAAGAACGAAGGTTTGATCAACAGCAAGAAACTCGCCAAACTCTTCAAATGTCCCACGGATTCCACTAAAAAGATGGTTGAGTGTTTGAGGAAGGTCGATGCTCGCGACATCATCGCCAAAGATTCAGATTTTATGGTTAGTCAAACCAAATGTATGCAATAATTGAGATGTTGCAATTAATTTTTGTACGTTTTTCAAGTTGTGGGATAAAGATCCGATGATTCCGTTCAAACCTGTCATCGAACCGGAACACAAGGGAGCGCTCATCACAAAGCACCCAATCGAACTGATTAAATCCGGTGACGTGGCAAATGTCAGTTGGATGGTAGGCTTAAACAGCGACGACGGAGCTTTGAGGGTAGCAGGTATTACCAATTACGCATTTTTTTTTGGTTTTTTACCCAAATATTTCTATATTTATTTAGCGCTTTACGGAATACCTAAACTCATCGAAGAGCTGAACGAAGATTTCGAAAATAAACTTCCCATTTCGCTGATCTTCGATAAAACATCCGAAAATCCTTCAACCGTTGCCAAGGATATTAAACAATACTATTTCCAAGATAAAGAGTTGAATACCGATACCAAGCAGGCTGTTGTTGATGTGGGTTTACATTTTATTTTTTAAGTTTCTGAAATATTAAACACATTGTTTTCAGTTGTACACCGATGGTTGGTTCTTAAATGGAGCGGATCAAGCTGTGGCCTTGCACAAGAAGTACCTTAAGCATCCAATTTATTACTATCTCTTCGGGTATCGCGGAGTGGCTAGTTTCAGCGAAGTTTTTGGGGATAAGCACAATAATTATGGAGTGTGCCATGCCGATGAGTTGCAGTACCTGTTTCCGGTTGCCGACGGACTGTTTCCGGATAAGACTCACACCGAATCCGATAAAAAAGTTGCCAAACTGATGACCACTCTTTGGGTTAACTTCGCCAAAGACAGGTTAGATTTTATCTTACATTATTTTTCAATGTTTCTCTGCTTGATACTTGACAAGTTACTTAATACTTTACAATACTTAATTATCAAATAGATAGCTTACATGTTTTGTTAATAATCTCAGCGATCCTACGCCGAAGATGGACGATGTTTGCCACAAGAAATGGCTTCCGGTTGAATCCGCTGAAAGCATGGAATATCTGAACATCGGCGCTCACGATGACATCGGAATGGAGTCGGGTCTGTACATGGAAAGGGCGAAGTTCTGGCGGAATCTGCCGATCAACGCCGAGTTTAGCAGCGACGTGGTCAGGGATGAATTATAGAAAAAAGAGCGAAGAATTTTAGCCAAAAGAATGTAAATAATATTGATATTTACGATGTAAATAGATCGAAACCAATAAAAAATACCATACTGGGAGTAGCTTCCAAATTAAATATTATTTATTCCTCATTACAAACATTTTGATTACCTCTTTTGAAACCATGTTACATTTACAAGTATTGTTGAAGAATTTATATTATAATCTTATACTAATTATTTTAAAGGAATTATTTTATCAGTATATATTTAAATTTTCGAAAAAAAAATATTTAAAATGATTACTATAGGCAACTTCATTAACATCTGAAACTATACTATTACCTATATCAAAAAAAGGTAGCTATTAATTTTATGATAAAGCTATTAATTATAATTTGATTCGTTTACAAACTTTAGCTAATAATGCATAACAAATTAATATTATTCATATTAATTTTAAAAAATATATTAAAAAACAGATATTGTATAGCGACATTCATGTTTTTTTTGTATCATTTTTCTTTCATTTTTATCATTATAGTTTATCTTCGAATAATAACAAAACAAATTTAAGTTAGTACAAATAAACAATTTATAAATTATTTATTATTATGGCAAGAAGGTGAGCGTTATAACGGCAAGAAGTGCAATCGTTGTATTGTTGTATTTTCAGACAAATTTCCGTGTTTCGCGAATCGTTGCCACAAATATTTGCGGTTTTCGTGAAGAATTTGATTCTCGTAGGATTTGGAATGACATGGGCCTTCCCGAGAATCACCCTAGACGGTTTGGAAGACAGCAGCGAAATAATAGAGATAAACGAGGATCAGGTGGCTTGGATATGTGAGTTGCGAATAAAAGAGTAATGAAAAATAATGATATGTATGCCTTTATTTGTAGATAGTACGAATTTATTTTTCGTACCGATCGGTTGCTTGGTTTCCGGTTTCTTGTGCAAGAGATATGGAAGGAAGAGAACTTTGCAGTATGCCAACATTCCATTGGCATTTGGTTGGATGTTGTTTAGATTCTCGAAATCTTTGTGGCAAATCTATTTTGGTTTAGGAATGTTCGGATTCCTTTTGGGATGCATCGAAACTTCTGTGAGATTTGTTATGCAAATTTAAATGTAATTTAGAGTTGCAATTTTATGAATTCAGGTGATACATTACACGTGCGAAATATCGAAGCCGAAGCTGCGAGGTTTCTTCGTGGCTTCTTCAACGCTCTTCTTCATCGGAGGTGCTCTTTTGGAGGATTTGCTAAGCTTCTGCTTCACGTGGAGGGACGTGGCTTTATGCAATTTCGTGTTTCCTTTAGCCGCATTCAATTTGGCTATTTTGTTGCCGGAATCGCCTCAATATTTGATTGAAAAAGAAGATTTCATTGAGGCTCGAGAGAGTTTAGCTTGGTTTCGAGGTTGGGTGGATGCTGAAGAAGTGGAGGAGGAATTCAAAGAGGCGATGAAAGAAGTTAAGAGCGATAACAAATTGAATTTTTTTGCCGCTTTTTCGTTGATCACGTTTCTGTTTTTGGTGCAGAGCTTCGGCGGATCGGCGAATTCCGAGATCTTGAAAATGGTCGATTCTTCGCTTAACGTCGTTTTTCTGAAGATCTTCGTGCACGTTTTGGAGATCGTCGGTTGTTTGTTGTGCGCGTTTTTGGTGAATCTTATAGGGAAAAGACCGCTCACCTTCCTCACACTCATCCTTTCAACATTGTGTCTAACCTCCATTGCGGTTTACGGATACATAAGAACTTTATCCGAATCCAGCTGGATACCATTAACTTTAACTTTGATTTTCTTAGTATTTTCGCACGCTGGTATCCGAATCCTTCCTTGGATGTTGATCGGAGAGATCTTCAGCCACGAGAGGAAATGTTTGGGTTCAGCTTTGTGCGCTGCTATAGCCTACACCTCAAGTTTCCTCTCCGACAAACTTTTCATACTAACCACCGAATACCTAAACTTAACCCACGTTTTTTCCTTTTACGCTGCCATAAATTTTGTAGCTTTGATAATCCTGTTCTTCGTTCTACCGGAAACGGAAGGAAAGACTTTGGTGGAGGCCGGAATCGGTGAGAGAAAACTCTCCCGACGTGAATCCGCTGAAGATTTGTTCCAGGTGAATTTGACTCGCGACGAAAACAGTTACAAGAAATTCGCCAATTTCGATTCTTCCATTTAAGCAATAAAAACCCGTTGATCGTTATTGATGATGTTGTTATTGTTGTTTCGCTTTGCTTTTATTTCCAACCCGTCAATTGTTTCTGCGCCTGCTCCTATGGTAGATATAGCCTGGAGTGTCGAGAGGAGGAAGCGATTAATTGAAGCTACACCGCGAGTTCGTCTAATTAGTTTTACAAGGATTATCTCGTGTGTAATTTGCCGTTAACACCTACCAATTTCGTGGACAGATAATCGGGGGATTTTTTTTTGATATTTCCTGGTATCCGAGAGATCGCGTGTTGCCCAATTTTTATGTGCGAAAAAAAAATATAAAAAAAAACGTAACAAGAAGAGAAACAAAACAAATCGAAACAAAAAAATAGCGCCGCTGTCCGAAGGGGAAGGGGACGAGGTTTGTTTAGAAAGTGAAATCAAGTGCGGCGCTGGAAGTTGAACAGTTCAGTCTTCGTCTTTTGGTCGATTTGCTCGAAACCCATCAATCGACTCATCATGCAAATTGTTTTTTAAGTCTCATCTTTGGATTAAATTGCAATTCAACACACAAACATGGTAAGACTATCTTTTCTTCTCTTCAAAATTATTATTTACTTTATGCATACACAATATTTTTTTCTCAGAAGTGTTTAGAATTATTCATAATTTATTCACAATTTAATAATGTGTTTTTCATTCGAAGCAAAACAATAGAAGCAATAATCAAATATCAGATATTTTTATGATCTCGCATTTCATTTTGTTTTTTGTGAAACAATTGAAAATTACTTAAAACCAATTAACGATTTTATTTATATAGTTTTATTGGTTCATTTAGGACCAAACAAGCTTTAACAAATGATTTAAACGTTTCGGTTAATAAATTCGTTTAATTAATAGAAAATTTAATCTGAAAATGATGAACTGTCTCTTACCAAATCTTAAATAGTTGAGCATACTTTAAATTTTTAGATTATTTACGTTAATTATTGAAATAATTAAAGTCGAAGGAAATATATTAGTTAACTTCACTGTTACAAAATGTTTTTGTTTTTTTGTAAATTTATTTTTATTTAATGAATTTGTAATCACTTTAAAAACAGTCCAGTGCATAAATTAAATTAGCGGTCGTTCACTTTCACAAATATCGAAACAAAAACTTTAATTGCATTGACTAATTAGTGAAAAATTTATAGACACTCATTTCTTATAAATTTGTAGATAAACAAGTTTATAAGATTCAAAATCATATAATTAAACTCTTAGCGTTGTTCCTATCATTAGAGTAATGTTACAATTTTCTTTCTTTTTTTGCTTTCACCCACTTGACACTTTTGAAAAAACTATAAATTAAGAAATTTTTACATTTTTTTATAAAATGTTAGTTTTTTAAATTATTTAGTTTCATTATTATCAATTAGGAACAATAACATTGCACAAAAGAAGAAATTTAGACGATTTCAAAATTTACAACATTCTGAAATAAAGCAAACAAGAGATTTTCAAAACACAATAATATGACTGAGATTTCAACAGATACGATTTATCTGTTAAGTACATAAATAAATTGCTAGTCGTAAATTACCTTTTTCGTTGAGGTTAAGAACTTCTCAAGATGACTTTTTTTTCTGTTGTTTATTTTCTGACAGCAAGAATTTAAATGATAATCAAATCAACGTTGATTGTCTTAAGTAGGATGAGTGAATTGTCCAATTCGAGCAATTTACTCGAGCACGTTAATGTTTTTCGCTTAATCTTATTGGATTATATTATTATCATCATTTAGATGTAATGAGTTCATAATGAGTTAAGTATTTTCAATAATTTCAATTTTCATCTGTCAATAATCAACTGTCATATGTCAAATTATATTAATTGAGATTAGTTTAGCTATTTTCGCATTTTAAATATTCTTTAATTTACATTTTACAAAGTTTTCAAAATAAATTGTAATTGCAACATTAAATATTCATTAAATATTACCTAATAATACATAATCACATTTTAACTGACATCTTTGATAGTTTCACTAATTTTAAATTTTAAATAGTTTAATGACAAGTGAAGTATAAAATATGTCAATGTTTACTAGCACTGCTGACATATAATGGTAAATTATATTACTGGAACCAATTTTTGGAGTAATGAATAGAAAATCTATAAACTTTATTACTATTGCACAACATGCATTGTACGAGGTTATGCATTCTCTAAACTGCAATGACAGATGTCATTTTGACAGGTAAATAAACAAGGTTATATTTTTCAATTATATCAAAATATAGGGAAAAAATGGCGGAAAGACTTAGGTCGATAGATCTTTGGTTACAATTGTAACTAATAAAGATTATTATTATTAGGAAAAAATATATAAAAAGAAATAAATTAATAACAAACAAATATCAAAATCAAAAATTAAAAATCCATTACCATTCCATGTTTAAGAACGCAATTATTTTGCAATTTCCACTTCACAAAAAAATACAGTTCAAGAAGAAACAGAAGAACGTGCAAAGAGTGCACGTACGAGCGTGTCAATGTCAAACAACTTTTAAATTCTAACCTCCAACAAAACCTTTTCTTTGGACCTGTTGGCCCAAAGGCAGAACCAAAAACGTAAAACAATAACAATTTTTATTTTAGACTTATTGATTATGTAACCGCTCTTTGATAATTTCTATTGCAACAGCGCGCATACTAATTAGACTTGACATTCAAAATAGGATAATTTTTCCTATACCTGTAACTATTATAATATGCGTGTTTCGTTTACATTAATTGTAGCATTGACAATTATCTTCTTCAAACTTCATCAGGTTTTTCCCAGATATTCGTGCGCGCAATAAATAACACAAAATTGAAAATAAATTAACGACCAATTAATTAGCGTATGTGTACAAGTAAAAAAAAATATTTTTAATAAAGTTGACAAAAATATTATTGTTGCTCGATTATTTTCTTGTCAACTTGAGGTTACTACTTTTCTTTGGATTTGTAATTCCTTCGACCTAAGATCACGATCTCTGTGAGTCTCTCCAGTCATTGGATCAACAAAAAAGAAGAGAAAAAAACAACAACAACAAACCGTCAGTGTTTCGCGGAGGGTCACAGACTTGAGATATTGTTATCGCAATAATTGAACATTCATCGAACATTTCAATAAACGAGACGCACATTTTTCTCTGTCCATGACGAGGCGTGAAAGGTCTTTGCATCCCATTGGAAATCGTGTCGAACTTGATCGACCTTCAAGAGAAGTCCTGCATTTGACACAAACCGCAAAGCATTTTTCTTTAAGGATTTCCAAACATAATTAGTCCTATACTCTCCATTAAAATGCAATGTAATAACTAGTTTTTATTTATTTCTTCATCTTTAGAAAAGCGCACATAATAGTGTTTACTTACTCGTTGCGGCTTTTTAAAACAAAAAAAACGGATGTTCCCCCTTTATTTGCTCTATAATTGTCTGATGGTATTGAATTTGTCGTTACGTAAGTTGCACGGAATTTTCAAATTATACGTTTTTTTTTCCTTTGTAAGCGAATTTGGTTTCGGTGCTTATCGGGAAATAAAACTTTATCGTGCACAAATAAAAAAAAATGCTTGAAAAGTGCGCACAATTATGACAATAAGTACAATGAAAAGACATATTTTATTTTCAATAATTAATTTTAAATAAGTTTAATTATGTTATGTAATACGAAAAAAAAAATTATAAACAATACAAAAAAATCAAGTAATATTAAAAAAAATAAACAAAAAATAAGTAAATACTTTAGAGGTAAATAAAATGTATATAATTTGAGTAAACGTTGGCAAATGGTCTTCCAATTGTGCAAGCATTCTCATTAAATTTAAATATCTATTCATGTATTCTGTTTGAATTGAACGTTTTCACCATTTTTTTCTTCAAATTACACTTTGGTTTTTATGTACAATTTTGTTAATGTCTGTTTTTTTTTCTAAATTAAGCGTTTAATTAGCAAATTATATGGTTAAGACCATGATACAAATGTATGTAAACTTGTATTATGGATTGAGTCTTTTGTAGATTATGTAAGTATGCAACTCAATTAACGTTGACTATATATAAAGTTAGAAATATGCACACAATTAGAAGAATTTATGGTTCATCTAGATTACACGTTTTTACTATACCATTATAGAAATTGTTTACATGTAATATATAGTTATTTTTTAATTTTCTTCTTTGCGTTTTATTTTACTTATGCCGTTGCACAATTTCGCCAGCCACAATTTTTTAAATTGAAGCTATTATTGTATAATGACGTATTCATTACTATTATTCCGTATGCAACCCAATTAACTTAGAATTTATTTTTCAGGGTTTCTCGAGGCAATCCTTGCCGCAGGTGTTAGCAGTAACGGTAAAGAATATCCTTCTTGTAGCTTTCGGTTTAACTCTAGGTTTTCCGACTATCCTGATACCAGGCTTGAGCGATCAAAATGAAGAATTGCACGTGGACACCGATGGAGTTTCCTGGATTGGTAATAAATAAATTTATTTATAATTAATTGTATTGTATAAAAATTATAAATTAAAGGTTCCATCAATTTGATAAGTGTTCCAATTGGTTGCCTAATATCAGGGACGATATCGCACACCCTCGGTAGAAAGCGCGCCATGCAATTGGTCAACTTGCCGTTCATCGGGGCGTGGCTTATATTCAGATTCGCCACCGCCCCTTATCAAATCTTCGTCGCGCTGGCGTTGACAGGACTCACCGGAGGTTTCTTGGAAGCTCCCGTAAGTTTTAATTATTGCATTTACTGTTCATTGTGGTGATAAAATGTTGTAAACTTTAAGGTTTTAACTTATGTGGCGGAGATCGCTCAACCGAATTTGAGAGGAATGCTTTCATCCACTTCGACTCTTGCTGTGATCAGTGGCGTGCTCACGATGTTTTGTTTGGGGACGTTTTTCCATTGGAGGACAGTCGCTTTTATATGCACCTTCTTCAATGTGGTCTCCTTCATATTGCTGTTCTTCGTGCCGGAATCTCCTCACTGGTTGATCTCAAAAAATAGGAACGACGAAGCCAAAAAGAGTTTGGCTTGGTTGAGGGGTTGGACTACAATGGAAGCTATAGAAAACGAGTATAAGGAGGTATATAAGGAAGTTAAACGAAAGGAATTCGATGGTAACATGAACGGAAAGGAAGTGCCGAAACGTTCGAAACTGGAAACCATCAAGCTCTTCGGAAAGAAGAACTTTTTCTGGCCGTACTCGCTGATCAGTTTCATATTCTTTCTACATCACTTCAACGGAATGACTACTCTTCAAACTTACTCCATCCAGATCTTCTCTAGCCTCCACGTGCCTATCGACAAGTACTATGCAACCGTTATGCTGGGAATAGTCGAGCTGTGCGGTTGTTTGTTCTGCGTGATCTTGGTGCATTACATCGGTAAACGCGTCCTTAACTTCATTTCTCTAGCGGGAAGTTGTATTTGTTTCACGGCCGTCGCCACCTACGCCTACATGATAGACGTAAATAACTTAGAGTTGCCTAGCAACAACGCAACAACCGGTGTTGGGTTGGAGGAGGTATACCACGAGTACTCGTGGATGCCTCTTGTGTTTCTGGTTTTAGCCGCTTTCGTTACTCACGCCGGAATCCGCGTTCTTCCGTGGATATTAACAGGTGAAGTTTTCTCGAACGATATACGAGCCGGCGCTTCCGGTTTGGCCGGAGCCATCGGTTACGTCTTCGGTTTTCTCTCGAACAAAGTCTTCTTAAGAATGATCTCAACGTTAACGTTACCAGGAGTCTTCTGGTTCAACGCATCCCTCTCTCTCTTAGGATTGATCTTCCTCTATTTCTTTCTACCGGAAACGGAAGGAAAAACTTTGGGACAAATAACCGAACACTTTTCTGGCGGTAAAAACATGGGCAATCATGTGCAAAGAGGCCGCCACCGTCGGCAATTAGAACAACAACAACAGCAACAAATGCAAATGAGTGCAGTGAACGCAGCCTACGTTTCGGAAATACAAACGTGATGATGATTATAACAAAAAGACTGTTTAGTAATTATTTGTTTCGTTTTTTTTTATAATAAAATATATAAATATATTACATTCCTTACAAAACTAATCTTAAATTAAAATTTGAATTTCACAGACTAGACGCGAAGCGAAGCCTTGCGAATCGCGAAATATTTACAATGGCAGCGATGTTTTATGTCTTTTCTTTATGTATTTTGTTTCCTATTCATTTTATTGGTAGGACTGCTGCCGGAACATGGCCGAAATCTCCTCCATGGTTTTGTTCTTGGTTTCGGGTACTTTCTTGTAGATGAACGCCACTGTTAGAACGATGATGACCGTGAATATGATAAAGACGTACGATTGCATTACATCCTAGAGTAGAAACAAAATTGGAATTAGTTTTTTGTTCAATGATTTTGAAGAATGAGATTGGCTCACCTGAAGCGGCAAGAAACCTAATCCGACTAGGAAATTGGCAGCCCAGTTGGTTGCAACTGCTAGGGATGTCGCTGCTGGACGCGCGGATTGATTGAACAGTTCGGATACCAAGAACCACGGGATCGAACCTGGACCGGTTGCAAACATGATAACGAAGGCCAAGATGAGCACTATGCAGAGATAGCTTAACCAGACTGCTTCTTTCTGAAAGTTTAGAGTTTACGGTTAGATGAGTTTTTTTTATGAACATTATTATTGGCTTACCGAGAAGCTCATAGCGAATGTGAGGAGAAGCGTGACCACTCCCATTCCGGAGAAGCCAATCAGCAGCAAGGTTTTGCGGCCGGCTTTCTCGACGAGCACCAACGAAACTATGGTCATCAACACATTAATCGAGCCCATACCCATGGTTGCATAAGAAGCGTTTTCAGCAGTCAAACCGGCTTCCATGAAGATTTGCGTGGAGAAGAACATTACGGCATTGATGCCGCTGAACTGTTGCGCCAACATGATGACAACGGAGATTATCAATGGAATTCTCAAGGAATTGTTGGTCAGCAATTCGCGAATCGTCACTTTCGACACCAATTTGGAGGCTTCGTATTCAGCCCGCATCTCATCCATCTCGTCCTGAACCGAAACCGAAGGTCCCCTGAGCCAAGTCAAAGCCCTTTGCGCCTCAATCTCCTTGCCACGGCCAACCAAAAGGTATTTAGGCGATTCCGGGCAGATAGGTAACGTGAACATTTGGAAGATAGATGGCAGCACGGTGATGGCAAGAAGCGTAGGCCACAGGTCCTCCGTTCCCAGTAAGGAATTCAAACCAAGGACTTGAGCAATCAAGATGGAAATGGTGATTACCAGTTGGTAAACCGTGCCTACGGCTCCACGCAGATTCACTGGGGATATTTCGGCAAGGTACATGGGCGCAAGACCGGCGTTCAGGCCGGAATTGATGCCGATGAAGAAACGACCCAAGATTATCATTTCAAAGGATCCCGCGCTTTTCGAAGCACCCTCCAGAATAACAGCTACAACCACTAGAATATTGTTGATCAGTAAACCGCCCTTTCGACCGTAACGATCTGCCACGTATCCTGTTAACCAAAATTCACACATTAGGCAAGCTGTTTTACAATTATTCAAAATCCTTCGTTACCTGTCATTACACCTCCAATCATACCGCCGATGCAAAAGATTGAAACCGCAATGGACCAAAGCATCGTGATATGCGATTGGCTCGGAACCTCTCCCTCCGTCCTGTTCGTTATCACAGACGACATCCATGATTGAATCAACTACACATAATAACAATATTAAACAAGTTGACAACAAGCAATAAGTATGAATAGAAAAATACATTTTTTAGATTATTCAAGTTGTGACATTAAGAAAACAATTTATAAGAAAGTGAAACACCCTGTATATATTTACAACATGTATATTTAGTTGCCTATGATACAGGCAGAATAATATCAAAATTCAAATTACCAAAACCAAACTTGAAAATCTACAAATGAAGAAATCAATCTATATTCAATGCTTAGAATATACTTTACCGTTTGTGGATTGTTGAGGACTCCTGTATTGTAGCCGTGCTGAAAGGACGATCCCAAAGCGGCCGCGATAATGGCAAACGCCAATTTGGCATTAAATCCCTGTACACATACAAAAACAACAATCAATGCAATGGCAAACCAATGTACAGATTATCGTGAAAACATGTTTGCCAACGCTCCACCCTCGATAATTACGTGTGCAAACGCAATCTGCAAACAATCGAAAACACGATAATCCACGTCGCAATAATAATAATATTGTTGATAATAGCGAAACGATTTCTGAGGTACTTCAATATAATAATGTTCAGGTTAATTGTGATAACCGTTTGTTTTCGCAATCCACATGAGAATTTGATATCAGGATTAAATGAAAAATTATGCAATTGACATTTACAAATCTAAATTATTGCGTGTGCTAATTAAATTTATTTGTTAAATGTCAACATGGTTGCATAAATTTAACATTAAGTAAAACCTTGATTTTATTATTATGAAAAATTGAAACCCGATTTAATAAATCCAAGCATTTTAGAAAAAAGGAACTAAGAATATAATAAGTTATAAATTGAATTTATAATTCAAAGCGAAATTACTGTAACTCAATGCTATTTCTAACAAATTGACTTCCAGTTGGTCACGCTAATAGCGAAAATAGTTGTTTCTATATTTAGTTATGATTATGTCCACACGAAAAAAAAACAATGTTATTATATTAATAAGTTGTTTCGAATTGAATTGAAACGTTTTCAAGTGCGTTTCGTTTGTATTGAAAACTATTGAAAAAAAAAACGAAATCTTCTTATCGAATCCTTGATTTTTTATATAAATCGCAGATAAATCACTAATCGAATCGGAATTGGAGCACGTTCCAATGCGCCCATAAAAGTATTTCGTAACGTTCATCAATCACTTTCAACAAAAAAAGTTAAAAAATATTTTTGTAACGCACATAATGTCATAATTAAAAAATAAATCTTTATTAATTTACGAAATGTATTAAATATGTATATTTTAATTGTTTCCATTTTGATAGTAAAGAAAATTTCAAAGAGAAATTCAATTGTTTTAAAGTTTTTGGTCTGTTTTTTTAAAACTTACAGCTTTAGATTCTTTCGGTTTTTGGGGCGGCGAGGTTTCCGCGTTAAAGTTGATCGTGGTCAATTCGTTGTCTTTCATGATAAAACTGTGGACACCCACTGAACACGATGCTTCTGTTCTTTATTTATTGCTTGCTGCTTTTAGAGTATTGTCGCATGTGTGTGCAGTCTTCACCGTTTGGAAATCTACTGAATGAATGAATGACTCGGAGGGCCGTAGACCTCTCTTCCGATCGCAGCGCATCGGAGGCACGTCTAATGCGTTATCTCAGCGATTGCAGTGGGTGTGTTCCTTACGTAGAGGAGCCGTGCAACAACTTACATTTCGAATTTTGAACTTTGTAATGTACTTTGATGATTAGTTTTTCGACGATTCCATTCGCATTACAGAGAATACTCAATGCGAGTGTTCTGGAACACATTAAACGGTAGCAATTCGCGTTAATGAAATTATGAAAAAAAAACGCTGTTCGATGGTTTTAATTGAACGAAGAGACAACACCTTGAGCAAATATTCAAAAATCAAGAAGCTCATCATAATTTAAAACGCAAACACTTATCAGTTACAAAGCTATTATCAATACTTTTAAGTTCGTACACATATTTAAACATGAACTTAAAAAGCCAAATTTTAATGTTTTTACTTTACGTCATTATTCTCTCTTAAAAACTTCAATATGTCATTGTCAATATAAAATGTTTTCAATTTGATAAATGTCAAATTTGTATGCATTTATTTGAAAAGTTCGCTTAAATACTTAAATAAAAAAAACAATTATGTTATTGTGAAAAACAAATAATAAACAATTACATCTAATAATTGAAATAAAAAAAAGTGGCTAAAACTAGAAATAAAAAGTACATTTTCCTTGTGAATATCTGTTTGAGAATTTAACATTGTTACTGAAATTAAGAAAAGTAACTAATAATTATCAACAAATGTTGGTATTTGGAAATGTTAAAGAATATCATAAATACTTCGTTTTGTTACAAAAATAACCACACATTTTTTTTCTTATCAAATGTCAATGTCAAAGTCAACAAATATTTTCTATATACTTTCTAAAGCACAAAGAGATGCGATAAAGAAGCGAATACTAGTTTGAATAGTTGAATAAATTTGATTAATAAGTAGAATTTGGTTGTCGGGCAAATATTTAATGAATCACGTAATTTATTAGTTGATTTCGGTCCAACGAACAAAATTATCTAATGAAACAAATTACATAACTCGTCTTAAGTGGAGACAACGAAATCGAATCAAGTTTTATTAATAACGTTTTAAAATCTATGAAACTAAAGTAAATAATTGAGGTTGCGATCACATTTGGCCTTCGCGAAGCATTGGATTGGTCAATCTGACCTTAATTTCGTGCTCGGCCGCTGAAACAACAAACAAAAAGTTGTTTCTTACATAAAATGCAATCGAAATAATGAGTAAAACGGATGAAGATTTAAAATAAATTAAAAAAAATTGTGTATAATTAAAAGCATCTGTTTGAAAAAGTCCGTTAATTATATATTTAGAACTGTTCGTGAAACAGAATATCCTTGCTGCGGATTAAATGAATGTGGTTTTGTTTCTTGAAAACTATTTTTGGTTTACTAATTGATTGTGCGAAAATTGCTGAGAAGGTCTCGAAAAGGTCGAGCGATAATTGATTGATTGATATCGATTTGTGTTGGATTCAAATAAACACTGCTTTTAATGTATCAATTAATTTATTAAATAAATCATATTTTACTCGCACCATGCGTGTGCGTTTGTTAAATGAGTACGAGTTCACAGACAAAAGAGTAACCTTGGTAACCATAAGTTGTATGACCCCATTGAAGTGTGTGGAGTTGTTCGCAAGAGCTCTATAGTTTTGCTATCAAGCGGGGACCGGAAGTGCACGATTATAGTCGTTACGAAATAAAAAAGAAGCGCTAAATTTTAATTTGAAATGATGATGTTAAATGTTGTTTTTTTTTTTAAAGTACGTATCGATTTCACGTCTAAAATTAGACGTAATTATCGAAATGATGCGATGCGTTTTTTTCTTGGTTTGTTTGGTTCATCGTTTGTTTGGTGTGCTGCACTTACCTTGACGTTTTTTCCCATTGCTCGTTGATTGATGTTAGAGCATAACACAAATCGAACTTGAATCGAAGCGCAAAAGTCAACAGTTGGTGAAGGAATGAAGAGAAATCGTAGAAGAGAACGCGCGAAAGTTGTTGTTGGTGTGTTTCAATGTTGTTCGCTTTAATGTCCGTGCTGCGAGCGAATCCCCACGCAAAGCGTGGACACTTTGTCCGACGATCCAAAGCCCCCCTTTTTTTTGCACGCTCATTCACTCCACAACTCTCAATCGATGATTCCATTGATGCAAACTTTAGAAAAACTCTATGCATATGCAAATTTCCACTTTTCGCAACTTGCTTTAACTTGATATAATAATTATTTTTATTAATAACAACAAAATACTGACAATAATACATGTTTTTATGTAGAGAATTTGAGGATAAGCTGAAAATAAGGAATTTCCAGAAATAAATTTAAAAATAGAAGAATTTATCAAGTTTAATTTACGTTTACTAAACGTAGAGTTCATACAAATAAACAATTAAATTCATTTTCTGAAAATATAATATTTTAATAGCAATTTCAGCTAATTTAATGAATAATTTGAAAATAAATAATTTTTGAAACCGAGTTTTGAAAAATTGTTCTAAATATTAAGAATTTATCAATTTTCTACGTACGTAAAGTACGTACATTTTCTGAAATTACAACATTTTAAGAGATATTTTATGAGATATTGAGGATTATTTTAAACATTACTAAAATTGCAGGTCAAATAGATATTCACTTAATTACATTTTATGAAAATATAATATATTAGGAGTAATTTCAGAAAATTTAATGAAACTTTTGAGAAGATATTATTTTCTAAATCAAGTTTAGAAAAAATGTTGTTAATATGTTAATATATCAATATATGTATATATATTGTGCAGTTTGAACTGAGTTTATTCAAAGTATAGTTAGTATTCGTATCTACCTAATTTTCTTAAAATATAACATTTTAAGAGTAATTGATGAATTTGCAGAATAGATTATGAAAATTGAAGTTAACATTAAGAATTTATCAATATGGTTAATAAGTTTCAAAATAAGCATACAAATATCAATATTATTATATTATCTGAAATATTAATGGTAAGTGGTAAGACTAATTGATGAGACTTTAAAGACAATTTGAATATATTGAATTTCCAGAATGGATTTTGAAAACAATAAATCAACAATTTCGTTAATAAGTTTTAAATGCGTTTACTGCAACTAGTGAATACAAATATCAATATAAATACATTTTCAAAAATTATGATATTTTATGAGTAATTTGTGGCAATTTGAATAAATTTTAAGAATATTTAATATCGGAAATTGAGTTTGGAAATATAAAAAGTATATAAAATGTTATTATCATATTTGAACTGACTAGTGCTTATTGATATCTGATAAATTTAAAGTAAAAAAAAATATATAAAAATAGACAAAATCAGTCAAAATCAGTCAAATATCAATAACATTTTTCTATTATAGTGTAAATCAAAGTGTAACATACATTTAGCTTAAAAATGATTAAACTTTATTTCAATTAAATTCGAGAAATCAATTTATATCATCGGTATTTCCACAACCAAAACAAAATCGAAATTACAACCGCAACAAATTCGCAATTCCTGAAAATGTAATATCAAAGTCCGTATTATGGTTTTCACGATTTCTATTATGTCGGGATTTTAGTTGTCGGGATTTCGATATAAAAAAATACGTTCTAAACAGATATTTCAATATATAAACACATAATTATTTCGAACTTATTTTGAATGCAGATAAATTTTATATTGTAAAGGTATTACAAATAAATTCAGTACAAATTCAACACAGTGAAATACCCATATTTCCTGTGACTGTAGATTGTTTCAATTGATAAGTGTGCGTGGGTCACAAAAAAAAACATATGCAAAACAATGGCGCAACGGTGAAAGTGATATTGAGGTTACGAAAAAATCGTCAATTACATTACACAATTCTGTAACGAAATCTTCTATTTAATCCCATTTAAACTTATTCGAAATCATAGTACAAATAATCAAAAAATTGATTAATTACCAAAAAAACATAAATTTATATGTTTTATTTATGGTGAAATTGAATAAAAAATAATGTTAAGTTTTTTTTTAGTTATTTAACACCAAAAACTCATTTTACGACGCCACGATCGTAAAACGAATCCAAACTGAGGTAAGTGTATCAAATAGTGTAAATCAAATAGTAAATATAATAAATTAATTATTGTTTTTGAAAAAATTGCATCTTTCGTTTTTCATTTACGACAGTTGTTGTAGAACGTAGATAACGCGTGTAAACTATTCGTAAGTTTCAAAGAATTTTCAATGCGTTTTAGCTCTAGCAAATACGTACAATGTCTTTTGCGGTAAAATATCGTTCAAGTCTCAATATCAGCTCACGTTTATCGGTCACGTATTAAATGCATTTTGCAATGCAAATTGACCTTCGCGCATTTAAGGTCACTCGCATATCGACTACTGTACATCCATTATTTTCAGCAATTTGTGCATATACAGAACGAAATTTAATTAAATTCATAAAAGTTTTGTTGTTGGTTTCTTTTTTTATATAATTTGACATATTTCAAAAGTTATTTAACCACAATTCATATAAATAAAATAATTCAAATAAACAAGATGTCAAACGAAACGTCACAAAAAATCTAATATTTTTTTTTGGTTTCCAACTCACAAAAATTACGTTCAATTATCATGTGTTTTTGCATATTTTTTACGCGTTTAAAAAAATTCCTAAAAAATAATCAAATTATATTTATAAATATTTATGAAGAATAATAATTATAATACGACGAAACTTATCAATAAATTAAATAAGAAAATGTCACTTCGAAGCAACGTCACTTTTTGACAACCGGTGACATTTCGTGACGATTTGTGTTTTATTTCCCGTTATTTTAATCGGATTTAATTAAAACGTCAAATGTTGACGTACTTATGTAACGTCTTGCAGTATTCTATAAAAATAAAGTATATTTCAAGTCGCACAGATAAACATTAAACAAATATGGGAGTACGACACAACGAAAGCAACTGCAGTAATCGAATTTTAGATTTAAAACAGTTGATAAAAATGTTATTTGGAAGCTTCATTATAAATATCTATATTAATGTTAAATTTTGATTGTTACTTTTCATATATATTATAGTATTTTAACAATTTATTTAAAAGGGTTTCATTTCTTTCATCTTTTGCCAGTTTGATTTGGTAAAAGTGACATTTTATGAATTGACAGTTCAAAATTTAAATAAATACGATATTTTAGATAAATTCATACTTATTTCATGAATAATCGCAAAATTCAATATTACTTAATCATTTTGAAGTTTATATTTCATTTAAACTCATTTCAATTGTAAAAATAGCAATTGGAATATTCTGAATAATGATTATTAAGGACTTGAGTTAATACAAATATTTTAAGAAAGTTATTAATAATATACATGAAGAAAAATAGTTAAAAAATAATTTCAAATTTTCGTTTATGTAAACTTTATGCCTTACCGCTTTTCTATCCATGCTTCGCTGCTTGAAAAAGAAAAAAAAATACAATTGATGCTTCAATTAAATATTTGTCATTAAAAGGAAATTTAGTGGATAAGCTTGAAATAGAAAAGAGAAACAATTGATTCTTTAATATATTACTTTATTAAGTAATTTAGTGAGTAGGTCATGAAAAATCGATATCTTGAAGGGAGGATGATGTATAAAATTATAGAATTAAGCTTGATTTCCTGTTTAAAATACGAACGAAAAGCACGTGCGTTTTAAGCAAGTAAAAAAGAAGATAACGCAGAGAGCAAACAAATAGCTGCGAGTTATGAGAATGAGTTTTACCTGATGATTCGTGGAATTCGTTTGGTGAAGGATCCGGGCGCGAATGACTTTCAAATGACCTCGAAGACGTGCCTCCAGCCGCGCCACCGATTTAGGCCAATCGGAGTACGCCACGTCACCACGTGGAATTCCAATTAGTCGACGTCACACCCTGAGTATTGCGTCAGGGAAGAGGGCAAAAGAAAATAACCGGTTTATTTATTATTTTGTATGTTAATCCCTTCTTTGCCTGAGACAAAGCACGTAATTTCGTTTTGGAAAGAGTTCGGCGATCGATGATGGTTACGTGCGAGGGGGCTCGTCCACGTTCCGCTTCGCCATTGGTCGACGGCGATGGGTGTGTGTGCTGCTGTTACAAAGCGCGCAAGAACCCTCCAAAACGCGCGCTAAATTTGGAAAGACGGACGAACAGAAGAGACGTACAACAGCACATCTTCTTCACTTACAGCTGTTTCTCTAGAAAGTCTTCTCCTCGTTAAGCTATCCGAAGAGTAGATGGGAATGTCCATGTCGCTGGAGCTGCAGCTCAACGATTTCGGAACGTCCAGCAGATTCATGTCTTCGCGGATGAATTCATCCATCAGAAGGGACACGCACTCGCTCATCGCAATCTAAAACCTTGGCACAATGCACACAATACCAAAACAACCTTAACCTTTCTATTTCAGAACAACAAAACAAATTCCGCGCAAGATTTATCTCGGAAACGCTGCACCGCGTCGAATGCTCGCACCGCGAATGGCGAACGTCGCGACGCCCGGCGTCCGCTATTTCCGTCGACGTCAGGCACAATTAAAGGAAGACCCAATCTCTATTAATACTCAATCACGCGAAAAGTTCGATTCTAGTCGCTTCAATAATTCGCAAAATATTAAAATAACATTTTGCTCGTCTCGCAGAGAGAGCAATGATCTTCAATCCGTTTCCATCAATAAAAATAAATTGCATCATCTAAATAGAAACCTACGTATAGCCTATAAATTATATAAATATCAGACTTAATTTTTTAAATTAACAAGAGTCAAGTTCAATAAAAACAACAAAAGGTCGATGAACATTTGAATTTGTTTTTATGGTAACAAATTCGCAATTGTTTTTCTACAATTTTACATGTATTTCTAAAGAGTTTATCAAATTTGAATTAAAATCAAAACAAAAATAACAATTCGAATATTAAATATTAGACACAAACTGGTTCATAAAATTCCGTTAGATTTTAGTATGTTGTTTAACTGGTTAATTATTCGTTAATTGCATTCCTTTGAGAATAATTCTAACGTAATGACCAAACCTAATAAAATTACCTTTGATATTTAATTCATATAAAATTAGACATTTAACTTAAGAAATAATTGGTATTATAATAAAATTGGAAATATTTGATGCAATAAATGAATGAAAATAATAATATTATGTTTATTGTGGGTAGGCAACCAAAGTTGCATGATAATTTCGATTTTTTAATTAAATAATTTAAAAGTTACTCTACAATCTAAACAAATTAATTAATATTGTTGAATAATTTATGAAGTGATTAGTAAACGGCATTTTGGTACTTGCAGATACCAAGAGCAGAGTGGCGCAGTGGAAGCGTGCTGGGCCCATAACCCAGAGGTCCGTGGATCGAAACCATGCTCTGCTAGGATTAACTTTTTATTTTTCATTTAAGAGAATATTTATTAATAAAAAATAAATCACGAAAAAAATACAATTTTAAAGTAAAGATATAAAAAAATACATAGTTGCATAATACATATAGATAGTTTCAATTTATTAAGGTTTTACAAATTTAATACATATACTGTTTTTTTTAGAGTTATTATATAGGATGTTAATTATGTTGGAATTGTTATGTATCTGTATTCTTAAATATATACAATTAATTACCTTAATAAAGCCAACAAGTATAATTCATCTTTTTATCCCCTTCCTCCTATCCTACAAACATTTCTTATCAATAGTTCATTACCACAAACATATTCAAGTATATATATATATTTTGTTTATATATAAATTAAAAAAATATAGAAAACAAAAGATGAATGTTAATTGAAGTTAATCAACTATCCAAATAAGGAAAACAAAATAAAATACTCTAACTATGATGAATCGCTTTATAATCAAATATAAAACAAAATATATTTATTGTATCAAAGCAGGCAATGAAATCGAGTTTCTTTTTGTTTTTCATTTTTGTTTCTCAAAATTATACTTTTTTTTAGTGGTAACTGTGATCCACGAACCCGTCCATTTCCCCTCTTTTTCATAACGAAATTAAAAAGATTCATTGCTTATCCGAGCTGATCATAACGTATTTCACGGAATAGGCGAACGCCGCGAAACCTACTATTAAGATAAAGTTCCAAAAACAGCTTTGGATGTTCGTCTGATCAGAACTTACTTTCCTTTGGCTCTGAGATGCCTGCGCCGTCAGCTGGGCCTCCTTGCGCTGCACCAATTCCTCCTTCCAAAAGAAAATGCGTAATCAGAAACATTGTATGTTATTCAATGTGTAAAAAACACTTACTTGCATTTTGCTCGTGATATCTGGGAAGAGGTCCTTGAACAGGTTATTCTTCAGATTGTAATCGATCGACTGAAAAGCCAGCTGCTTCTTTTCATAGTCCGACGTCTCAATACTACCCAATGTGGGGCTCTTCTCAATCTACAATAATTACAAACATAGTAGTAACAATGCTGATGTTTAATTGTGTTAATTGTATACCATAAAGCTAAGCAGACCAGTAAGGATTGTTGAGACACTCCATGCTGGATTCCAAGTGTCTGGATGATAATCGGATATGCTCAGGCATAATCTTGTGTTGGTTTTAAACCTCCCACTTGGAGTGATCATGTAGATGGATGGGGGCTTGAATGGAAATTCCCTTGGGAATATGAGCCTCCCATGGTAGTAGCCTCCATCATATGGGGTTCCCTCTGGCCCGCAAACCACATAATGCCTAAAAACAAAAAACAAGGTTAATATTAACAATCAATCATAAAATAGAACTTAGTGCAATTACCATTCCAGAATGTTGGCTGGAAGTGGCTCAGCTGTGATGTACGGGACAGGATCCTTCTTCAGCCTCAAGTAGTCCTGCTTGAGCCTTGCTGTGGCAGTGCTTGGCTTTCTGTTTGACATCTCTCACTCTCTTTAATGACTATATTCCTCTAACTGCTCAGAAGCGGCTTGTCTGTGGGAATGTTGTTGTCAGTGGGGAATGTTGCATAGCAGTTATACGTCCATGGCACAGAAGTTGATGACAGTAGGCAAAATTGACAAAGAATTTGTTGCGACAGTTTCCTCTGACGATCCTCCAAATGGAATGAAAATATGGAAACACTGAATTTATGAGTAGCTTTCTTGCAACGAATTCACTCCATTACATATGTTGTTTTGCCCCCACTGTTTCGGTATTTTGACAGAGCTCGAAAAGAATTGTGATTACTGTGACGCTATGTCAAACTGACGCGACAGCAGCGCGCTCTAGGATTCCCGCTTTTTTTAAATTTTATTTTGTAATCACATCTCATTAATTATTTCCATTAAAACAAACGTTAATTGCGATAAAATAGTAATTTGGCAATAATAGAAATTATATTGCGTTTCCCTTATTAAGTCTTCGATAATTATGTAATATTTCGTATTATTGATTATATGATTTTCCCCGGACCCTAGATTCTCGATGCACGTGCATTTGTTTTAATAATAAAATCTAGGGCAAAGTTCGCCTGATTATTTGCCAATTACGTTTTACCCAGTGGCGTAACATGCAATCAAAATTATTATTCAGAAAAATTTCAGATTTCAAGTTACAAATTTGTCAATATGCTAAAACTTAGTGGTTTATATAATTTTTTTACGGTCATTGACAGAAGTATCACTATAGGTTCACTATAGTGACATTTTCCCTCATATTAGGACCTCATACAAGGGAGTCTCGTACTATGGTTTCATCGAAACAACTAGTAGACAGCTGTAGTTTGAGAGGATATGTTTCATAAGAAAATCAGAAATTGCACAATCGTATAAGGTCGTATAATTGTGTTAAGATCCTGCTTTTCATTTTTTTTTCAATTTAAAATTTTCTTTATTGTGTTTACTTTTCATACATTGGTTGCTATTTGCGAGCTCTTGCTCTTTGAGCCATTAAAATATCCTGCTAGCCTCAGAAGAACTTTATAGGCAGCTACAGAATGCGTCGATTAATTGTTTAATAGACGTAGAAAACGTAGTAGTATACAGTGCGATTATTAAGTTCATGAAAACAGCCAACAGAGATATAGACCTAACACCTTCCAGTGAAAACTAATCAATGTCCTCCTGAGGTTTCTCTGAAACCGTGCTGAACCGCCGAAGCTGGCCGAAGCCGGTTTGAAAATCGCCACCTGTTGTTCACCATTCTCTCCAGCAGAGTCAGTTCTCAAGGCAGTTGGCAGTATCTCGCTCACCACAGTTAGGAGAGAAGAAGATTTCGTATGAAATCTTTTCTTTACTTAGAAAATTTGTGTTTCATTCCAAGAATGAAGCAAGTAGGTAATTGTTCTTTAACTGGTTTGTATGTATGTATGTTCGATCATACTGTGTCCAAGGATGCAATACCAATGAAAATCATCGTAATAAAATGAGAAGATTTCCAGCAGTTGATTATCAATTGTTTGATCAACGGAAAATGGTCACAATGAATGCTTCTTTGATTAGCATGAGCAACGAGCATATTAAAAGAAATGTGAGGGTTTGTAATCTTCGTTTTGGAGATAATTACAATAAAAGTTAACTGAAAATATTATGGAAGATCCAGAAATGGATATTGATAATATACATGAAAATTTCCATATGGAAGATAAAAAATAAGTAAATAAATAGTGCGCGTGCATGCGTAATACTTTACACTATATTTTCTTACATCTATGGTTTTTATTATTTATTTTATGTTGCACTATTTCCGTTTTGATGGTTTAATATATATAATTTTTATATATATAATTATTTGTGGTAGTATATACATAATATTATCAGCAAAACAATACTGCCCAGAATATTAGTTATTTATTCGTTTAATTGTTTTGATGGTTTAATATTGTTTTTATTTTTTCTGCCACACTTTCGGTGCTTATCTTTTTAATATTGGTGAGATTCGAACCTACCAACTTTCGTATCAGATTTTATGATACAGTATAACCATAAGGCTAAAGATTTTAGATTACTTTGCAATAATTATTTTAGAGTCAAAATTTTATTATTTCACGTTACGTCTATGGTATCCGCAAATAGAACAAGTGGTAGAAACGCGCTCAGACTTACGTTAAATAATATATAAAATGTAAGAAAACTATTTTTAATGTAATAGAAATGTATTGAAGTATTTTCTAATAAATTTGCCTTAGTTTGTATGTGGAATGGTAGTTGATGGGTTGTGATTAAGAACAAAAGTAACACTTCATATGAATGAGCCGTATGTCCTAGATAGAACAGTTGAAAATTGAATGTCGCGATGTCAGATCGAGTCGCAGTTTTTTCACTTGTTGCAAATATTCCTGAAAACTTAGTGCGCCGCCAGTGAAAAGAAAGGAGCGAAGTGAAGGGTTGTGTTGAGCGTTTTGTCCACGGAAAGGTTCTGTCTTCGCGGGGCGCAAACGAAGATGTCTATTCGTGCGTTCGGCACTCGGCTCTTCAGACATGGTCAGACCTATGTCAAACTTTTGTGCAAGCGGGACATCAACACGAAGTGCAATATTGCGGAGAAAATTAATGTAGTGCAGCAGAGCGCGCCCCTCCAAGGGGCCTCCAACTCCAGACAGGTTATACCGAGGGCATTCGCTCTAAGGAACGTTGGCCTTCAAGTGGGACTCCATGCTCGTAGGATCCTCATCGACAATGTCCTCAACAGAGTCACTAACACATTGGCCGCTGAACTAAGAAAGAAAGCTGCCAGAAGGTATGCTGCAAAATAACATATCCTATAATATATAATAACCTAACCTTATAATCTTTTAGAATTATGTATGGAGATTCCGGACCATTTTTTGCATTGGTTGGAGTCAGCTTGGCTTCTGGTACTGGCATACTAACTAAAGAGGAAGAGCTGGAGGGAGTTTGCTGGGAAATAAGAGTAAGATCTTTAACTGTCATTAGAATAATTTATTTAACATAAAAGAAGTTAAACATATAGATGACAGTTGTTTATTATTTTTAGGAAGCAATTTCTAAGATTAAATGGAAATATCAGGATATCGAAATCGATGAGAATAGATTCGAAAACGATCCGATCACGGTTAAAGATTTGTCGTTCGCTAAGCCTATTGCTAAGGGTGCGAACGCCGTCGTGTATTCAGCGAAGATTGCCGAGAAGCAAGAGGAGCGGGTTGAGATGGTGGATGGGAGTTTTGGATTGGTAGAGAAAAGAGCGAAAATTGACGATAGCATTGACAAATATCCTTTGGCTGTGAAAATGATGTTCAACTACGATATTCAATCGAACGCCATGGCTATTCTAAGGGCCATGTACAAGGAAACCATCCCCGCGAGGATGTATTACAGCAATATTGGCATCAGCGATTGGGAATTGGAGTAGGTCTATCCAGAGTTATCCTGATATTTGCTATTAATGTTTCGTAATTTACAGTCTATCTGAGAGGAAGAAGCACTTGCCTCCACATCCCAATGTAGTAGCCATGTATTCGGTGTTCACTGATTACGTGCCGGAGTTAAAGGGAGCCAGGGGTCTGTACCCGGCGGCTCTACCATCCAGGATCTATCCAGATGGTGAAGGCAGAAACATGTCCTTGTTCTTAATCATGAAAAGGTATTAATTGATCTACACATAACTTATTTGATAAATCAAGGATTGTTCTTGCAGATACAACTGCAGTCTTCAAGATTTTGTTTCCTCTTCGCCACCAGCCATGCGCACGTCTATCTTGCTCCTAGCCCAACTTCTGGAGGGCATCGCTCACCTGGTGGCCCATGGCATCGCCCATCGCGACCTCAAATCCGATAACCTTCTCCTGGACACCTCCGAGAGTCACGCCCCCATTCTCGTGATCACCGACTTCGGCTGTTGCCTTGCTGACAAATCCAGCAGCTTGAGTATCGCCTACGCCAATCACGAGATCGACAAGGGCGGAAATTCCGCCCTCATGGCTCCCGAGATCATTAATCAAAGTCCAGGAACCTTCAGTGTCCTCAACTATGCGAAATCCGATCTGTGGGCGGCCGGTGCAATCGGATACGAAATATTCGGTCAAGTTAATCCATTTTACCAGAAGAATCTACGAAACACGGATTACAAGGAGGAAGACCTTCCCGATCTTCCATCTGACGCACCGGCGCTCCTCAAAGCCTTGATCAAGAATATTCTGAAGCGCAATCCAAGCAAGGTGAGTCACCGATTCTTTTTATTTATACGTGAGGTTGAACATTCTCGACTTATATGCAAATTTGTTTCAAGGCAGCACGAAATAATTACGCTTAAATGAAAATTGCATTCATCAAATCTATTATTAGACGTTGCGAAGTCTTGTTTGTTCATGTGGTTCTAAAACTTTCTTATCAAAACATCGAATTTTGTTTATATATATAATAAAATATAATTATTTGTGGTAGTATATACATAATCTTATCTGCAAAACAATACTGCCAAGATTATTAGTTATTTATTCGTTTAATTGTTTTGTTTTTGCGTTTTATATTCTAATTGTTTTATTGGAGTGAAACACCAATCAGATAAAAATAAATACTTAATGTGGTGTTAATAGAGTTGCATAGTTTTATTAAATCTTAGCAACGATTTATTAATATCCACGTAGCATTTGGCAAAGTATAAAATTACGTATTTCTCATACACTTTTCTTCACATTTACTATGTAAGATATTTTTCTTGTTAACGAATTTAGTTGCCTTAATCACCAAAAATTTTATGAATTTTTAAAATAAGTTAATCTACATTGATTATGTTTATAACATTGGTTCATTTTATAGTAGGATTTTTTTGTATTCTATATTTCAATTCGATTTGCATTTGCTGAGAAAATCAATTGATTAAATATTTATGTTAACGATATTATATTTGTCTGGTTATTGAAGAGGTTGGATCCAGAAGTAGCCGCCAATGTTTGCCAATTGTACCTGTGGGCTCCGAGTTCGTGGTTGAAACCTGGTATATTCAAATTACCGACGAGCGCCGAGGTAAGATCGTTCGTTTCCGGAAGCGTTTCTTTATTGATCACGAGCTTTGAATGTGTTTCAGATATTGCAATGGCTTTTATCGTTGACCACGAAAGTCTTATGCGAGGGCCGATTGAATGGAGGTGGAGCCCACCAGACAGGAAGACGAACCTACACCGAGTATTTGCTAATCTCCAGCTTCCTGATCAGAGCCCGTTTGGCCAACATCAAAGCCGCCCTCAGCTGGATCCATTCTAATTGAGTCGTGACTCCACCCCCTCAATCTCTCCCCGTCCTTATATTATTTTCTTTCGTTTTAATTTATTTAGTTGTTTAGCTCTCCATTTGTACTTATAATATAAATATGATCACTTGGGTTTAGTCGGTACCTCTCCTCATCGTAAATCTGCAATGTTTTATGAGATTGATCGAGACTCGATTGTGCGTGCGTGCGTTTGTAAATACGGGATTTGTACAAAATTTTGTTGGAATGAAGCGTTTTTTTTTGTATGTAAATATTTACTGATTAATTGGAGATTATATAATTACTGTTAGATGGCGCGGACGCGCGCATTGCTTTATTTCTTTGGTGGACGGTCTATTTTTGGTTTTAGTTTCGGGATTTTTGTCGCTCGCCGTTGGAAATAGTGATGAAGTTTTCGGACGGATTTAGCCGGTCATAAACACAACATAATTGGGCCGTTTGTGTGTCAGAGCTCGACAGTTACGGGCCTGTTTTGACAATCGACACGAAATATGCGCCGCATCGCAAATCCCTCAGACCCGACCCATCACGATACTCTTCTCCACGGGTGGAGAATGGATGGTAGAGAATCTCCTAACGGTCCACGTGTTTCGTATAAAAATCGATAATTGTCGGTGTCGCAAGATGCATACATTCATACATACACCCTCCCCCGCTAATGAGAGGCGACGATCCACTCTTCGTCTCTGGATGGGTTATCTGGATCCCATAATGGACTATATTTAGATGGGGCAACTGGAAAATGATATAGTGGGAGGCGCGAGCAGTTAAAGTCACTCTACCGATTTATACCTTCCTCGTGTGTCTCTTCTTCACGAGCTGCTGCTTTATGAGCTTGTCTTCCCCCGGGCGTCCGATCTCGGACCCATCGCAGCTAGGCGCTTTCCCAATAGATTTACTCGGTATTTCGCGTATATAACGAGTGCGACTGTGCGTGTATTTATAAAGAGGAGGCCGGAGTTCGGAACCGAAAATAAATTAATCGCACGTAACGATTAATTTTCGGGGAATTTACGGAAGAATAATATTTGCAGTCGCACTCAAAGAGCGGCGGTACTTCAAACGCCCGCCTCCGCTTGCTTCGACGATGAATGACATTCGCGCTGCGTTTGTCGCGCGTCTAGCAATGGCTAAACGGCTAAACTTTATTACCCAATATATTTGATCCATTTAGTGGACTTTATTGGCACATGAAAATAGCAAACTTTCTCTGTGTCTTTGCTTTCGAGGCACTTGAACTCCGCCCGAATTTTGAAACAAAATATCAGTCACCATCTATATTTACAACAATTACCTAGATATAATAAAGTCGTTCTGTAATGCTCATTTATATAATATGTTGGTTGCATAAAAAGTGTACAATATAATCAATAACATGGTATAAAATACCTAACCGAGGTTCCTCCGACTCCTTAGATTCTGCAGAACCCGTCAAATCGGAAAGAACATTCAGTTAAGGCTTGCAAAGTTGTGTCAGTTAGATACAGACTAAATATACCACAGAAGGCGAAATCCTGAAAAGATTTTATAAAACGTTTTAATATCTATGAAAATTTTATTATGATTAAATAATAATGAAACAATATATTTATGGTATACGTATATTTTCTTATTATTCTTATTAATCATTACTTCTTTCCTCCATCTATCATCTTCATTTAGCTGGCGCACCGTGCCATCATGCCAGCCACTGTGTATCTTGTTTGCCACACAATTATGTACATTATTGCACGATATTTGGTGATAAGTTACTGGAGCAAAGAGTAAATAAAAAGTGAAATGTTTAGCACAATTAATCATTACTAAAATACAAATTTTCAGGTAAATGATATATTGGTTGCCTATATATAGATATACAGTGAGCATTCGATTGGTTGGTTGAAAACAAAATTTCAAAAAAGTTGCCTTTATAAAATGTATCGGGTATAAGATAACACAAGCTAAAGCAGTTGCAGATTTAGCTGATTTAAAAAAAAGCAGCGACTTTTCTAAATGAAGTGAGAAAGGGAATAAAAAGAAGCATTAACTTTATATTAATTTTATATAATTACAAATTAGATAATATTTGCATTATTGAAAGAGTCCTATAGTCATTTAAACAGTGAGATTTGTGAAAATAGGAAACTTTTATGTTATAAACTAAAGTACCATATAATAATTATTGGAATAATTGAAATAAAATTGAATAACGTAAAAAAGTTGATAGAAGTTCTTTTATTACAAGATATATGATTCTTACTTCGCGAAATTAGTTAATGACATTATACAATTATCGTGACTGTTCTGTTCTTACGCTAACTGAAATTTAAAGTTATTTTTAAATTAAATTGAATCATCGGAAA
The DNA here is from genome assembly GCF_001412225.1 of Nicrophorus vespilloides. Taxonomy (NCBI): domain Eukaryota; kingdom Metazoa; phylum Arthropoda; class Insecta; order Coleoptera; family Silphidae; genus Nicrophorus; species Nicrophorus vespilloides. The sequence goes on along the minus strand of NW_017100113.1, from coordinate 216,574 downwards.
AAAAAAAATAGAAATATTTTATGAAGTAAAAATATTGTTAAAACATCAACTATTATTGGTAAATTAACAAAACAGAATAATTTTATCATGTTGTGATTTTCCACGGTTCTGTTTTGTCATCTTGCCGTTAAATGTGCTGAAAACAGAAAATAGATTGAATTATAATAATCTAGTAAGCGTGTTTTCATACACGCACATTTTTGTAAATCATGGATATATTATGAACAGTGAAAATTCCTAAATTTATAGATCCAAATGGGGCCACGCAAAAAATAAATAAATAAAGTTTTAAAGAATTTGCTGATTCGATAGAAGGTGGTAATTAACTCATTCTTGGTAAATTATTTTTTTAGTAAATTAAGATACAATTAACCCATTTTGAACATACCCTACTAGGTATGTTCAAAAGCTGGAACGTTGCGTGTACTACCGCTCCTCAAAGAGTTAAGTATGAAATTATTAGAACGTATTATATCAACTTTATATAAATAGTTTCGGTTTTCGAACAAATATTTTTTTCAGAAACGATTTATGCTTGCTAACATACTGTTGCTCGTCACGTCAAACTTTCGAAATCCCTATCCAATTCCAATTGTCGTATCGAGGATGAACAACGATTTGGTGGCCCCGTTTGCGCAGAACGCAAAGAGTAAACACGTCGCCTGTGACACTAAACATTCTTATCCTCTCGTCTTTTCTTAACTCCGCTGCACAAATAAACGGAAAATCATAAACATTTGTGGTGAACACCGAAAAATCCCTCCACGGTTTTCCAGACGTCACTCGCGCAAGACGCATCAGTAGAAAAATATAAGAATAAAAAACAAAAGTAATATTTTTTATGAGTGTGTCGGAAACCGATCTGCGTAGGAAATGCTTCTTCTTATAATTCTTCTCTTCGCTCGAGCATCTTTTATTTTATTTATTTTTTATTTTCCGGTTTCTTGCGTTTCTTTCATCTCTCTTTTGCACGCTCGATGGTTCTCAGACGTCAGAACGGCCGCTCGGTGTCTGCTGCCGATGCCAAAAGAAGAGAAGAGGCGCGTCCAAAAGGTTTCCATTCTCGCATATTCTGTATTTCTTTTATTTTGTTCGTTCGTCGGACCGGAATATTCGCTAAAACTAATGGAACCTGAAACGGAGAGAGGTCTCCGTTTTTAGCGGCGGTCCCGAAATAAACGCGAATTTCCTTCGCATCCGAACGCATCGGCAAACGGAAAGAACACTCAAAAAATGTATTTGTATTGCGGCGTCTTCATTCATTATCGGTAAAGTCTAGTAATTATGTGGAATTTAAGACTACCATAAAAAATAGCAGACAATATACATTAAAAAAATACAAATACAGCGGAACCTCGTTTTACGAGTCCAAACCAGATTGTTACTCATATAGTGAAACACGTTTCCCATATAAATTAATGTAAATTACAATAATCGATTTCTTGCCGAAAATAAAAACTATAACTTGGTCTCGATTTTTAATGATTTTTATTTTCATATCTATGGTTCTTTTTATTCTTTGGCTTTTTATTCGGAAACATAATGTCTGAACACAAGTTTGCAAATTTTGTGATCACAAACAAAACTAAGATGCAACTAGAATGACCTCTAACACAATTCACACACAGTGAAGTGAGTTTCTATTAGTTTATATTACTTGTACCAATTGGGTTGGGTCTCTTTATACTGTTAATATTTGTTTATATAAAAAACCGTACATACTGTGTTTATTATTATACTAATGGTTGGACAAAATACATTTGTGTTTTGCATTTACAGCAAACACAAATTATATTTGCAGAGTATAGTCCACTTTAAACAAAGATGACAAAGAAAATCGAATATATTCAAAAACACACATAATATATGTACTCAAGTTTTAAAAAATGACGTAGAAGGCGCAATATATGTTGCAGTTTTGACGTCAACTATGGGTTAAATAAGGGTATTGCTATTGTGTAATAATTTGATAACTTCAGCAGTTATTCCAGGTCTGTTATCCACTGACAGGGTCTCTAGAGATGTGGAAAGTAGAACTTATATGCCAATAAGTCTGCGGATGAATTTTGTGGTTTGCATAAGTTATTCTCTTCACCACTTATTCTACAAAAATATATACAGCGCTTAACGATCAAAATAAGTTGTAAGAAAAATGATTCGCAAAATGGAACGCATTATCGTATATTGTTATATGGGGAAAATTCTTTCACTATACAAGTAAAAATCCTTTCCTCTCCACTCTTCACTTGGTTTGCGCAATTTGCTAAATTTCGCTAGAAAATTTTGAAAAGGATTATGTTCGTTAAGTGAGGTTCCACTGTATAACGTTGTCACGCAACCAGACTTGCATATTAGGGAATTCCAGATTTTGTAAAATTATTGTTTTTGAATTAGAATATTGCTGTTACTTTGTTAAATCGTGCAGATCATATGCATCAAGTTTTCAAAACGTAGATTTTTCCGTTGCTTAACTTTTCATACAATGAGTATTCGACGGATGTAAAAATTTGTATATAAATAATACTCCACCCGTTCCAAAATAATTTTTCTAATTTAGGAATTTTATTTGTTCCAAAATAAGTGTCTAATTTCATAAAAATATATGCAAAGGGATATATAACATGCATTTTCAAAACTAAGCAATAACTTAAAATAGTAAACAATTTTGTTACTACTGCATACGCAGTTCATCCTTGCTTATGTAATGAAAACATTGTCTAGTTTTTCGCGGTAATTTCGTTTCATACTTTATACACGGCCGTAATGAGTTAATCAATACTGAACGGGGACTTTTTGTGTTGTAATGATTAAAGAAACCCAATTCGCTATTCAAATTTGTTTGGATAATAACTAACCTTAAACAAATTGTTAGTGGGTAAAAAAAAACAAACTAACAATTTTCACAAAATTTTACCTATTCACTTCAAAAACCATTTAAAAAAATGTCAAACTTCAAACGGTTACTAGAGTAACTTTTTCCCTGCTTAATTTGTATAAATTTCATTATTTCAATAATCCATTAAAACAAAACTAAAATCAGACAATTATTTTGGAACGGAATGAGTAATAAATTTTCAATAAGAAATATTTTACTAGTTTTGTATATGACTTTTCTGAAACAATTAAATTGGATTAGGAAACTTCAATGCTTTGATGGTAATTTATTTCAATTGGAATTGAAAAATTCAGATGAAATAAAATTATTATCCAGAAACGTAATGTTGAGAGATATTTCAAATGTTCAAATTATTTAATTATTGAAAATTTGGATTTTGTGTAAAATGTGTAAAATATGAAAACTAATGAATAGAAGTACAAAGCTTTATTTTTAATTATTTCTGAATAATTTATTTAAAAGTATGGAAATTGCAACATGAAGTAAATTTGAGTTTTTGATGAATGAAAGTTAATAAATTATAACCGATTGAAATTATTCGTTTTATCAACAAATATTGAAATAAATGGATTAAAGTCCCCTAAACTGAAACAGTTACGGAATTTAAATTGTTTCTTTTTGCGTGTGATGGATACGTCAGAATTTGACGTTTAATTATGGAGGGATCCGAAAGTGACAGGCGTGTAAAGAAGCGTCGTATGTTTTAAGTTTCCTTTTTTTCACTTGTTTTCTGCCGGTAATGATATATTTCCACAATAGCGTGGATAAATTGGGTCCCCAGTTCCATCCTTTTCCCGTCTTTCTCTCTGGATGCGTTATTTTGGGACCAAGTTTTTTTTGTTTTCGTTCTTCTTTCGCGGTCGACCGGGGGATAAAGAAAAAGCGAAAGAAAGAACCGCATCCATAAGCCACAACCACGGCTAGGAGTGACAACGTCAAGTGCAATTAAAAGCGTTAAAAGCGGGACTCCGTTTCTCATGTGTGATATCGGAGACACGAACACCCTCTTTCCGATGATAGTAGTTCTGTTGGTCGCACTCCTCCGACTCACGGTGGATCCGTTTAGTTCATCCTTCTAAAATCTTCGTTTTTTTCTTCTTCACTAGGAGATGAATGTGCGGCCGCTGCTCTTCGAGGGGGCAAAGACTGGGGGAATCTTCATAGAGAGACAGAGAGAGAGCGGATTTATATTTTTACCATTCCAAGAGAGAATACCGGAGAGCCGGAGAAGCGTTCTCCCCCCGAAAAAAAAATCGAAGGAGAAAAAAAAAGTGTTGCGGGAAAAAATTTAATGGAGAATGGAAGAAACAAGCAGGAGCGAAACGAGTAGGAAGATACGATCGATCGTAACGGATTCCGAGAACGAATCGTTAAATTTCAGGCAGTTTGACAGATGTCCGTGTGCTTTATGCAATGCGAGTAAAACACGAGCGAGTCAAATTCCAGTAATTTCACATCGTCAATCATCTACTATTATTTTTATGCATACATACCTTAACACTAACTACAATTTAGTTACTATGAAAACAATATTTAAACAATTGTATTGGTTATTAACATTTTTTCAAATTGAAAATTGCGCGTCAAAAGTAAAAAAAGTGATAAAGGTTATAAGTGATTCGAAAGACAATTTTCTGGTCTACAAGATATTGTAGCTACTTTTACGTTACAATCATATTTTGTTGAATTACACGTCTTCAAAATGGAATGGCAAGTAGAAAAAGTTCGAAAACTCGTTCTATTCGCATTCAATCAAAGGAATAAAGCCTCCAAATTTATTCGCGATATTTGCGTAGTGTACGGTGAAGATGCTATGAATGAAAAGACATTTGGAAAGAACGTTGGTAAGAAATTGTGAATAATAAAGGAGAATACATTAAAATCACGAATGTATTATGTAACAAAGTAATTGCCGATTTTGAATTAGAATGGGAGTAGTGCTTCTTGTGAATGACTTCTGTCAATTTTACAATTATATAGTTTTGGCATTTGTCAGCTCTGAACATTAGCTTTCTTAAAAACCAAATTAAGTGTATTTTAGTGAGATTTGTTTGCGTGGGTTCAATTTTAACATGGAGAAGAAAAGCGTTCATTTTTGTCATATTTTGCTTTATTATTATTTTGAAAGAATGCAAGTTCTAAAAGAAAGACATTTCGTTCTGGTCATTTTTCATTTATCTGTGATCTGGTAGGCCAAATGAAGTTTATGATGATCAAATCAAAGCCATAATTGTTTGAATCCGTTATAACGCTTTCTACATTAGACATTCGCCAAAAAATATTGACTCCATCAGAATACCATTTGTTTAGAGTTTTACAAAATTCCTTGAATGGTAAAACCTTCAATGATGATAACGCTGAGAAATTACACCTAGTTCAGTTTTTTGCTGATAAAAACCAGATAGAAAGAGCATTAATCAAAAGGAAAATATATTATTGAATAAAGTTTAATAATTATATAAAAAAAATCATGTTTCATTTGTATAAGAAAATCTGCAATTGCTTTGTTGAAAGCCAAAATTTGTTGTAATCATCTGTTGTTCTGTTTTTTTTTTCTTCAATAAAACGTACATTGCTTATACCAACACCAAATATTTTTTTTTTAAGAAATTGATAGTTTTGGATGATAAATCTTAAAAAGATATATAAACTGATTCATCAATTTTTTTAATCAATATTTGATTATTAAATTGGCCTAACTGAAATTTAAAAAAATGAATTTATCAGTTATTTCGTGTTGCATTTTTTTTGTATTACAGAAGCAATATTTGTAAAATATTAAAAATTGAACAGTTAAATTAAGTTCGTTTGTTTTGTCTTTAAACAAAATTTAGTAAAAGTTTATTTTGAAGTCACTTGTACTCTCGACAATTTGTATTTGGCAATTCATTTTTGTCGAACGAATCTTGATTTTATGTTCGTGATCTCTTAGTACTGGGTTAGCAAGAAAGTACGTTTGATTTTTCAAATATTTATGGCAAAAGATTATCGGACTAAATTAAACATATGTAATTGATTAAAGTTCTTTCTTTGTATACAAAACTGTAAAACGCCGATTATACGGGTCTCAATTTTCCGTGGTTCGAGTTAACTGTGGTCACGGCCGTCTTAGTGTTTACTTATAAGCTAAAACCAGCGATTCTCAACCTTTTTCATGTCATTTCCTTACATTGTACCCCACATTTAAGAAATTTAGTAAATAACAGTGATGTCACTTTGTTGTGTTGTAACATTAAATTAATAATACGTTTTTTCTATCATAATAACTTATTTTTTTTATACCCCTAAACGCGTACCCCTGCGGGTTGGGAAACGTTGACTGCTAAACAATAAATTTGTCTTTGCAAATCTGCCGTTTAGTAAATCAATTTAAATTAAAAAAATCTCTTTTAAAATAATTAAAAATATGTTTTTGGTATATTATTACATATATGTTAAGTTTCTAAAGTAAATAAAAGTGATGTTTGTATTAACCGTGTTTTTAAATTATCTGTGCTTAAACGTTTCCGAATAAAATATTGAATTACACACGCATCGCAAGACTCGTGGATACAACACACGTATTTTCAAATAATAATGATATCAATTTGATATTTGTTGATATCAATATTTATTCAATTTTTAACCTATATTTATTGACAGTTTTTAATGACAGGTAATGCTTAAATCTTTTTAACCCTTTGTCGTCTGACGGTACTTATAAGTACCAGTAGATTTATGTCACTGTTTAAATTATAAAAAGTCGTGAAATAAACCTAAATACTTGGTGGTACTTTAATATAATCTTTATATTGTAAACGATTTGTTTTGCAAATGCAAACGCCAAGTTAGTATAAACCTACATTCAAGTTATTCTTATCACTTCTGTATAGGTTATTTTTTATATAGTAACGAAAAGAAAAATTGTATAGCAGAATACCATGAAATAAGTTTATAAAATAATGTTTTTACTATAATTCACTTATTATACGATTTAAGCTTAAAATCTTGAATTTACCAAAAAAATCCACACAAATTTTTTCATTGAAATTATTGCTGAAATTTAATAAAACTTAATTTGAATGTATTTTAAAAGAAATTCATAGAAACATTTTTTTTAATTTTAACTATGTTCAGGTAATAAAGAGTTAAAAACTTATATCAATTTGATGATTTAAAAATTCTAACCTATATGTTTTAACAGACCGATAACTTTCAATTTTTAAAATAAAAGAATGCATTAAAGCGAATATTTGTTTCTTATTGTTTTATACTGAAGTTCATTGGTTATCCCGAGGCAAAGTTTTGGACAGATTGTTTGAGCTTCGCTACGAGGTGCATGAGTTTCTTTTAGATCAAAATATGCCCGAACTATACTTGCATACATGGCTGATATATTCGAGCATCTGAATGAGAATATATTCACGTGCTCCTACAAATTATAGTATAGTATATTATATTTAAAAAAAAAGATAAATAAATGTCAATTAATTAAATTTTTATCTGTTAATAACCTAAATTTGTATGATACCTTGATTATTGACATTTTCTTAATGACTATAAATCATACTAATTTTAATAATAATCAAAAACGTAAAAATGTGTATTTTCTTTTTACATTTCTTTTGCTGCTTCAAAATTTATTTTATTAATTCTGATAAAATTATCATATAAAATTAATCAAATTATTTCTTTAAATTATTATTAACAATAATAGCAATATTTGCAAAAAAAAATATAAGTAAAATTTTAATTATTTAATAAATGTTTAAAATTATATTAATTAATTGAATTTTAAATTTTCGTAGAAGGAAAAAAAAGTATTTTGCAAATAGTTTGAACGTGACCAAAATGTATATTTTTTTTAGCGAACTTGCGATTTTAGGATATAATAATTTTCGGGCCAACTTTATATCTTCTTTCAAATAAAATGTTAAAAAAGACACGTATCGGTCCGAGGGGAGAAGAATGGGAACGTGATTATTTGATGAACGAAGACGTCAATAAAAACAGAACTGGCAATAAACTCAAGGGACACAGAACGCGTGCTCGTCCGGTCGGTCTCTAAAAAAGTATTTTGAGCAAAATAGCACGCGATTTGTACTGGTTTTCCCCAAAGATTTCTCCGCACTTCGGTATTGCCAAAAACTGTCGGCAGTGGGGAGTGACATTTATCACGTTTGGAGAGGTACGGGACTGTTAAAACTCGGAGAAAGTTACCTAACTCCTGTCGTAAAGACTAGATGCTGCTTACCATCATTAATACCTGTTCGATTGTCTGCAATTCAATTCCATTTGTGGTTATTACCTAACATCTCACACAATTGTAACCTGACATCTATGTAATTTACGTCTCAACATAAATACACATTGCGTAAATCACGATTGTTAAGTCACCTTTTTCGAGTTCGAATCTAACTAACTTTATATCAAATCACATACTTTTATAATAACGCACTCAAAATTTTTATAATACAGTATATCGCCGATTATCAATATACCGTGTTTCGGATTAACCATGATCGCGGTCGTCTTAGTTTTTACTTATTGTCTCTGCAAACTTAATTTAGTAAACGAACTTACTTTTTTTTTTATTTAATAAAGATATTATTAATAACTTTATAAGGCAAACAATAAAAAATTGCAGATTACCATTTAAAATTATTAAAAATTGTATTTGTATATATTTTGTTTTTAAAAAATTAAATAAAAGCGATGTTTGTATTAACCGTGTTGTGACCACAGATAATCAGCATTTTACTGTATTTCAAATATTTACTCTTTTTTTTTAACTAAATTTGTTTTTAATTTTTTCAATTTCAAACTAATATACACCCTCCGGTCCAAAATAAGTATCCGATTTTAGTTTTTTAATGGATTATTGAAATAATGTAATTAAATGTATTAGTATTTAGCATTGAAAAAGTAACTTTAGTAGTCGCCTGAAGTTTGACATTTGTCAAAACAGTTTTTTGTAGTGAACAGATAAAATTGTTAGTTTGGATTTTTACCCGCTGACAATTTGTTTAGGATTAATTATTACGGTCGTCATTGCAAAAGCTACCCAAAATGTCTATATTCGAACTATTACAGAGAAATTAATTTGAGCGTTAAAAGAAAAATGGACTATTGGTAGTAGCATAGTTCTACTTAAGAAAAATCCAGAAAGATAATGCTAAATCACATTGCAGTGTTGATGATGAGAAAATGAGGCAACGATTATAAGCGTATGCAGGAAACATTGTTAGCACCTCAGGAACTTGACCGTTTATAGTTACTAATTTGTAAAATGTTACTCATAAGTGTTAATTTTCAAATGTTTTCTATTTTATGTTATAATTTAGTTGTGAAAATATACATTATTTTGGAACAAATAAAATTCCTAATTCGGAGACTAATTATGGAACGGAGGGAGTAATAAAATATAATTTGTTAAAAACTAGTATATTAAACATTATGATTTATATTTCTGATCATTTGAATTGAAACAAGAATTTTATTTAATTTAAATAAATGTTGGTAAATTTAAACGATAATCTGTCCGATCAGGACATCGATTCACTATATTCTATATATTCACTATATTCTATTTTGAATTCAAACTAAATTTAAATTTAAATATGTTATTCTAAATTTTTATATTATTTTAAACATTTACAATTTTTTTATTATTCTAAACCAATTTTAATACAAAAATTTCTATAAACTTACTTTTTTTATGTTTTTCAAAAATGTTGGTGAATTTTAACGATAATTTGAATATGCCTCGCGTAGTGACGCTATAGTCCAGTTTGAAAAGTTAAAAATATTTTAATTAATTATTAAATTTTATTAAATATTAAAGCTGTACATTTTGTGCAGATTAGTTTTTTACGGTTTTAATGTCCTCCATTGGTCCGGTTTCAAACAGTCCGGGATATTGTGGGAACAAATCACTCGGACAAATACTTAAAATATACAGCTTAATCAAATTTGTTTCGTCTTTTTCAATATCTCATCTATTGTTTGAAATTAATTAGACTTAAATTATCCTAATTAGGTATATGCAAAGAAAAATCATAATTTCATCTTTTTTTTTAATTTTGCATTCAATTTTTGATAATTTATTGTTAAATCTTACATATAAATAACTTCCAACAAAAATATTTACATAAAATATATTTTGATCGTTGAATTGATTTTTTTTTTCGATTTTTGCAGTTTCCTTGGATTTTTTTAATATATTATTTTTTAGATTATTACTTGAGAGAAAAGTATCAATAACTATATTCAATTGAATTATGGAAATTGCTTGAAAATATTAGATATGTAGGTAGAAAGACTCAGAGAAAATGGACCAATAATGTTTTTAATACATTACGTTTTAATTCCACTTATTTAACAAGGTAAGACCATATAGTGTATGGTTACATTTTATTAAAAAGATATAATTACTAAATAGTTCATATTAGTAACGAAATTTTTAATAAATTATCTCTTTTTTTGTAACAAAATAAATTGAATAATAAACAAAATGTACTGTATAACTACATACAAAGAACTATTGATCACATTTAATAATAAAAATAATTTATTATGTATATTAACGTGCAAATTTTTTTAAGTGTGTGCGGAGACGCAATTCCAAAATATGCCGACCTCTTACATCATAGCACGACCCGGCCCTGTAAAGATTGAAAAAGATAATAATAAGTACTCGTATTTAAATACAAAAATTAACATTTTTTTGAAAGCAACTGTAACAAAACCAGTTCGAAGACAATGACAAGAAATGAACATTTCTAATGAGAACCATCATTATTGTAATTAAAAAAAAACAATAAATTTGATGAAAATTGCAAATTATCATAATAAAATAATAACAGAAAATTATTATGTTATCTGATTCATGTTGATCCCGGCACCATTTAAAGTCCAAGTAAAAGAAAAATATGTAAAAAAACATTTTGATCATCGATTTGGCAATGAGGATGACTTTCAAGTTAATATATTTATTTATTTTTGATGTACGAGTTACAAGTAGACAATATTAGGTAAAATGGAAGAAATTTTGAAATTTGCCGAAGCGCTTCTAAGCAATGCCAAAAGAAGAAATTGTTAAAATTTCGACTATAAAATAATTCGCTGAATAATTTTGCAAATTGATCATGTAGGAAAATTTTACATTTTAAATATATTTTATTTTGGTAAGATTATTTTATTTATTTATAAATAATGGTTGTTTTTTTTATTATATTTTTTCCTTTGAATTCGTGGACAAATTGCTGAAATCTACGTTTCTCGACTTTATATTCTTTTTCATTTGTTAAATGTTAAAGTTGGGTTCATTAAAATTTGAATGAGGCAAAATCCTCTGATGATTTATTTTGTGCTTTGCCTTTTCGGAAACCTGAAACCCTTCGATCTTCCAACTACGTCTTTTTTTAAGTCTCTAGTATATTCCCAGCATCCCATAATAATGAATGACATTTGCAGGTTCGTTCGTTCGTCCTTTGGTTCTCCGATTATATTGTTATTCTTTGCATCTCGTCTGCACAAGCTTTAAATGATAATAAAGTGTGAAGGAGGGAAGATATAAGGAGAAGAAAAAAAAACTAGAAGAGGAAAGAATAAGGATAAAGTAAAATGGTGGAAAGATAAATGACCACCCCGAAGAGATGTAAAGCCTGGAAAACTCGTTTGCAGCATTCGAATCGTTTTACCAATTGGGTCCTCAGGAATTGGACAGGTGTGCGTAGCCGCGATTGGCTGACACCTGTAGAGCGGGGGGCGGGGCTCAGGTGCGATTTTATTGGCAGGTGTGCGCGAAGAGGCGGAGTTATAAAATCGCGTGCTTTCATGAATGAATGGAGGAATGAATGAATGTGCACGAAGACTTCCAAGAGATATGGATCTATCTTTTCCTCGGAATTGATAAAACATGCGTGCCGTGCCGCTAGATATCTGCGTATCTCTTCATCGCCGTTATGGGACCACCACCGCTTACCATAATTCATCCGTCACGAAGGGATACTAGCTAATTATCTTCGTTCCGAGCAGGAATATTTGAAGAGATTTTCCCACCTCTCCACTGAACGTGATTCTCTTCTCTTTTTTATTTTGCGGAAAATCTGCCCGCCACATTTGCCCTCTCTTCCGACGACCTTTCCTTGTTTTCTTCTCTGACTTTTATTTTTTATAACCCCGTAATTGTTGTCAACCGAATCACACATGCATTGCCAATAGGCTCTCCTCGGACGTGCCGGCGCAACCAGAGGCAGTTCCATTTTTATTGCGTCCACATCTTGAGTGCACATTTTCCTTCTTGTACATCTCTTACTGTTAACGCTGCTCATGCTCATGCCCATCGCTGAACAAAAGGGTAACAACTCGAAGAAGCTAAATGGCCCCAAATGGATTACTTTATATTACAATCAACTTCAATTGTTTTCATACATGTTTTTTATAAATATGTATAGAAATCAAAAATTAAAATCTTCCAATACAAAACAAGTACCATTTAAATCTACTTCAATTGTTTATATTTCTAAAAACTAAAAAATATAAAAAATATCAATTATACAAGAAATATTATTGTAAATCAACTTCAATTGTCAAAATAAAATAAAAGTAAAACTATTCGAAAAAAACATTTGCTTACATGCAAAGTAAAGAAAACAAAACCTTTTTTATCAATATAAATTTGATGTAATTCAATGAAGTAAGAAATATATTTAACATCTGTTAGTATTTTTCGAAACGCAAATTAAACAAAACAAAAGCTAAACTCTTCCAATATAAAATTGATGAAATGTAATGAACTAAGAAATATTAAAAAAATATCAATTATAATTGCGAATGAACTTCATATTTTTCGAAAAACGTAAAATTATTAAAATAAAAGTAAACATTTTCTAAACAAATAAACATTTTATCGTATTTTTTGAAATGCGAAGGAAAGAAAAGTTGAACTTTTCCAATATAAAATTTATGTAATTTAATGAATTAAGAAATATTAAGGTATCAATTATAATTGTGTTCATATATTTCGCAAAATTATTAAAACTAAAAGAAAATCATTTCGAAAAAAAAATCATTTATTCGTATTTTTGTAATCGTGGAGTAAAGACAACAAAAGCCAAACTCTTCTAATGCAAAATTGATACAAATTAATTAACCAAAAAGTAGACTTTAATTGTTTTTTGTTTTGAAAACAGATTCAAGAAAACAATTCAGTTAACTAAAAATAAAGAAATTTTTATACCATTGAATAAAAGAGATCTAGGATAAACAATTAAAAATAAGAATATCTACTATGCTACATAGAAATATCTATCTTGTCTTCACTTGTTTATATTTCTAAAAACTGCAATTAAAGTAAACAGTTGTTATACTTTTAAAATAAACATATTTTTTAATTAAAGATAAATAAAGTAAAGTGCGAGATCTTATTATCATATTTTTCACCGTTGCAAAAAGTGTGAAAACTTAGGCTTATCTAAGATAAACAACACGAAACAAGGATATGAAAATAACCCCAAAACGGATTCCAACCATTTGTAATTATTTACTTAGGTACCTTTAGCTACTTATAAATTTGCTTCTTAAATCAACGTTTAAAGTATACAAACTCCTATTTCTAAATGTGCAAAAGCTTTAATCTACAATTTTAGTTTAATTCTAATGTGTCAGTTTCAGAAAACTTGCTTGAATTTGGTTTGGTTCGTTTAATCAACGTATTAATGGGAGTTAAATACAACACGCTTATACTGTAGGCTTAGGCGCCACGCGGCGAGATATATATGATTTTGCGGTAGATTTAGTTCTATGTTAAAACATTGACAGCTAAACAATTACATCGTCAGGAACAATTTAGTATACATATAGTTATTGTAACAAAATTTTATACATAAAATGCATAAAAAAGTAGTTTGCTTTTGCCAATTTCTGGCGCCGCAGATAACGTGTTAATTACTTTACTAAATATACTAAAATAATAATCTTTAAAACTGTCATTTTATTTTAATTCAAATCTCGACGTATTAATGTCACTATGACTTTTAATCTGCCATATCTTAAAGTTTTACTTTTGTTTTATTTAGTTTGCGTTTTCTAAAAATATGAACAAATTGATTCACAATTATAAATGATATTTTTCGTTAATTCAAATACATTAAATTAAAATTAAAATTGTTAATCCCAATCTGATGTGTCAACCTCACTAAGATATGTCAAATTTTTATTATTTTATTTTATTTACTAAAAATGAATTATTAAATGTAAACATTTTTTTTTTCAAAAGTTTTACTTTTGTTTCCTTTAGTTTGCGTTTTTGAAAAATTGATTCACAAATATATTTAATATTTTTTTTAAAATATTAATTAAACTGCCATTTTTCACGTTAATCCAAATCTGATGTGTCAATGTCATTAAGAATTTAAATCTGTCAAATCTTAATTATTTTTGGTTAGATTTACCAACTATTGTATTATTCAATGTAAACAAACCATTTTACTATTATTATCATTAGTAAACATTAATCTTAAAAACATCCTTAATCCTAGTCTTAAATCTCATTTTCCATTTACCTAACACATATTTCTGATAATCCCTTCTAATATTAAAGATTATAACAAAAGGGTGGTAGTTTCATATGAATTTTAGGAACATAAATTAATTATAAATTTCAAGAAACTGTCAAATCTCAATAAATATGTTAGGATGGTTTTTCCAAATATTTAACAGAAATAAGTGAATGTTGATTAAATAATAAACAAATTCGATTATAACTCGGCTATAACGTCATATATACGTATCAAAAACTAAATTACATCATCACTACAATATAAATAAATTTAACTTCGTGAAAAAAAACGAAAATATTAATTGTTTATTCATTTAAAAAAATATTTTTTAATTTTGTATCCTCGACAAATGCTAGAAAACTGCATTTCCCCCTAAAATGCAATAAAGATTTGTTCCTTTTGCACAAATCCAGCAAAAGCACATTTTGCAGCGTCCAAACCCTGGGTTTTTTCGGTCATTATCATTTATTGAACGTTTCGTGAAAACAAACGGATTATCTGCATTGTGATGCCACGATTAGTGTGATTATTTTAACATGTCGATGTCGTAAAAACCATATTTTATTGCGTGGATACTCTAGCAATTGTCCGGCAATAAAAAATACAAGGCACATTTTGCACAGCTATTGGGAAAACCCGCACTTTCTACCTTCCGTGCATAGCTTCAGTTCTCGAATCATAAAGGACGTTTTGGCTAAAAAATCACGTCTCGCTTCCGAGTTTCGCATTTTTTTTTCTTGAAAATTTTCAACATAATAAATATATACAAAATGTATTACAAATTAATTAGTTATTACACATCAGTTTACTTTAATTATTCAGTTTTTTTTTAATAAATTGTAATATTTTTCTATTACATGTTTTTTTTTTTGGTTAATAACATTGGTGATTGTAATTAATACCAATTGTTTATATTTAAAACAAACAACTGAAAAATTGACAAAAATGAAAAAACAAATCCACTAAAACGCTTAGTTTAGACAAGTGTATAATTGTTAATAAAATAATTATCATTGTTTAATTAACTTAAATTTTGACAGTTATGACAGTTATTTGTTTCTTAATCATGTTATTCGTTTTTATGATAACAAAATTTAAACAATAGACGCGATCAACGTTAACTTGACAAGTTTCCAGTTACACATTAATTTTGTTAAAAAAAATTGTTGCGTGATAAAGTGGAGTGTGTGATCTCATTAATATATGTTTTTTTTCTCATCTCATCTCGGTATGCGTTCCTCTCTCTCTGCATTCTGGGAGAACGATATTCGAACAGCTGCTCGTGGCTGGGGGTTTCTCTGATGTTTCCTGTGTGGATGCGACCACTCAAAGAAAAAAAAATTATATTCCAAAATTCCCACCGGAATAATTAAATGAAAACACAGGAGAGAAACAACACGCAGCGTTCGACTGGCTAAGGAGAAAAGAAGATCGCAAATTTTGAACGTGAAAACGCGGCGGAAACTTTTAGGGTAAAAAGATGTTGTTTTCTTTTTCGGTTTGCAAAGAACACGACAAATGCATTTATTTCAAAATTGGCATAAAAAATTACAAAAAATAGCAGATGGAAGTTATTTAAAAAATATTTTAAAATTAATTTTGCTTTTTAATTTAGATTTACAGTGGAACCTCGCTAATAGTACATCATTCAACCTATTTTGGTACTGCTTCGATCAGTCCGGATTCAATCTACATAACGTGTAATTCTCATAACGACCATAATGAGTGTTTCGTGTTATGAGTGAGATTCTGGAACGAATTATGCTCATTATCCGAATTTCCATTGTAATTCGGTTTGAAAATTTCAAAAGGAACTACATTTTAATTGAGAAAAAATAAAAATAAATTCCAAACAATTAGCACACAAAATAATTTTGTTATATATAAATTATTGGTTCTTTATTTTATACTTTTATTGTATCTATTTACTTTTGTTTTAGATTAGTTCCTCGATTAGTCCGGTTTCAAACAATTCGAGATTACACGCACTATGCAACGTATCGATCAATGATGAGAGGGAAAAGTGACAATTTAATATTTTGGTATTTTTGAATGGGACGTGACTTTTCCACACTTACTAGATCAGTAGTAGATCGAATATGAAACAATAACGGCTGCAGATGTGGACGGAAAAAAAGGCACCGAAAGAAGACAGGCACATCAATAAACCTGTAATTGTGGTACAAATAAAGTTCATTTGTGCCAAAGCTGACTGCCAAATGTGGCAGGAAAAAAGCAGCAAAAGCACGGAAAAATCATCGACGGAAGAACGGAGAAAGCATTAAAACGTATGATACGTGTGTGGGAGGTTTCTCAGCCCTGACACCATCAAAAACTGATCGAGTGAGCAATAAAAATAAAAAGTTGCCGATCGCCGCTTCACCCCATCCACTCAGGTGAAATAGAAAGTGGTGGGGATTACCCTAAAAAAGGTGCAAGTAGAAGCACAAACCATTAACCTGAGCGCATGTGCGAGACACCTATCGCATAATAAATACAGAACAGATTGCAAATCTGCTTATCAGAGCTCTTGAAGACACAGGATAAGCAACACTGATAACAGCAACATAGACATGATTTGTTACGAAGAGGAATTTATACCTACTACCGTAGAGGAGACTCAGATGGGTTTGATATCGTCATCAACCTCAGCTCCGGGTCCAGCGAAAAGAGGCAGGAAGAGGAAATACCCGTTGGAGGAGGGATCCACGTCCAGGAGGAAGTACGCTCTCACTGAGGAGGAACGTCTTCTTGTGAACGCCAGAGAGAAGCAGAGGACAAAAATCACCAACGAGGCCTTCGAAAATTTAAAGAGGGTCATTCCTTCTCTGTCTTCGGATAAGTTGACCAAGAACAAAACGTTATATCTTGCCATCAAGTATATAGATTTCCTGATGAAGATGCTCAAGGAATCGCCATCGCAGGATGAAGGCGAATCTACTAACCTCAGCGTGCAGGAACTGAGGAAGGCCTTCGCCGTGTGGAGGATCGAGGAGCAGGAGGAGAATGCTGACGATATGGAGGAAAGTATTGACACTAAAGATGTGACCAGCCAACCGGAAGCCCATCAAAACTACTACCAACAACAGTTTATGTAAATATGAAAAATAATTGACCTGATTGTGATATTGAACCGTCCCCCGATTTCCCCAAAAAAAAATTATTATGTTTGTTTCTTTTTCTCTTTTAATCGAAAAATATCTGTTTTCTAATTCTGTTATCATTTATAAAAAATAAATCACCTTTAATATTTAAATAATAATTAACTTTTTTTTCTTAACTATATATACAAGAGTCCCTGAATTGTATAAGTTTTGGAAATATATATTTATTTCATATAGCTGAACAAAAAATAATTATAACACTTCAGAAAGCAAGAGTAAATTTTATTCAGTGTTTAAAAAGAACAACCTTTTCTTTTTAATAGAGTTTGTCCATCATCTTTATCGCTTGAAATATTTAAAAGTTCGACTTCATTTCCGGTATTAATGTAAATTGTTTCGGATGATTATTTTTATCAATATTTTCTTTTAATAAGTTTTCATAAATTTGCTGATATTCGCTGCAACATTTGGTTAAAATTTGTCGTAATTTGAAGGTATGTATCAGTGTCTATAATTACACTTTCATTTTTTTTGGCTAATTCATTACATAGATTTTCTGCAGTAGCTTGATGCCAAGTGTAATAAAGAATTTTTATAAAACGTTCACGGAAAAAAATGGACCAGAAAATATAAATAAATAACGTTATTTATATTTTAAAATAACGCATATATATAGTTCTAATTTACGCGTAAACAAACCCTTGCTTAAAAATAGTACCGCGTAAATTCGTATCTTATCTCATTAAAAAAATGCCTTGTTTCAATACTTAAATCAACGGATTTTAAAGTTTTTTTTATTATTTAAGTGTCCATTCATCGATTATGGATCAAAGTTAAAGAAAGAATTCAAGACAAAAATTAGTGGTAAAGAATTACAATTACAGTTTTCTATACGAATTATTTTGTACTAATTATGAGTTTCTTATCGAGCTATAGAAGAATTAAATGTAATACATATTTTTAAATAAACAAAACAATTTGAAAATACACATATTGTAAAACGTCAATATTAAACTTTATACCGATTTGTTATTACGCAGTAATTCCCACGCGACATTTAATACTTTGCTTCAAAATTACTAAATTTACTTATTTCTCGCCTATTTCAACACGATTCTGGTCCATTGATCGATTCACCATTCAACAATTAATACAATGATCTACACCTGGACCAGCTTTATCGGTATCCGTAGAAACGAACTTTAACCTTCATTTTTAAATACCAATCATATTTAAACCTTCATATTTAAATACCAATTAATAACAGGCGCGTAACCAGGAATATCTCAATTGATGCGGCTGTTCTAGACATTTCGTTTTAATCTCAAATAGTTGGTATAAACATTGTAACGCTGTAAAGAGAGAAGAATAATTTTGACCTAAATTCGGATTAATTCGATACCAATCGAAGTTAAAGATTTCGAAAAATATTTTGACTAATTTCGATATTGAGAAGATTGCAGGCGAACAGTAGCAAGTAAGTAATGTATGTACAAATTTTAATAGTATACGAATTCTAAATGAAATTTTAGGTACAGAAATTATTGATAAAGAAGATAAGTTACAACAAAATTTATTATATCTTTTAAATCTATGACTAAACATTTGTTCTGATATTATAATAAACAATATTAATAAGGAAGGAGTTAATGGACGGAGAGGTAATTATTTTTTTCATTAATATACTGAATCATAATTAATAAATGTATACTTTTCAGATTGATTGGATCGGACACAAGTAAACGTAGATCATCTACGAGGTATATGGATTAAACACTAGGAAATGAGGAGCATCTACGCCGAGAAATGAATTAAACACGAGTAAACGCGATCCATCTACGAGGAAGATGGATTAAACAATAGTAAATAAGGAGCATCTACTTCCTACAATATGGACAATGTAATTTGTTTATTACTATATATGTATATGGGACTATATCGCAAGTTCGATAACCGAAAGACCGTCTATTGAAATCACGACGTTCGAAATCCCGACTGTATCGAAATCCCGACTATATCAAAATCTTGATAACCATAATCCCGACTGTATCAGAAAATCGACAACCATAATCCCGACTATATTAAAATACCGACTGTATAAAAATCTCGACTATTTCGAAAATGTTTACAATAACATGTTTAAATTGTTTCGGAGCGTAGTCACCTTCTGCTACACTTTTATTATTAATAACAATAAATTATTATTAATTTATTTGATATTGTTGAATTATTCATAAGAAACCTTAACATAATGAAATAATCTCAAGTACAATTAGATTATTAATTGTTTTTATTTATTATTAATAACAATTTAAAAGTCACCACGCTCCGGAATAATTTAAAAATGTTATTGTAAACATTTTCGATATAGTCGGGATTTCGATACAGTCGGGAATTCGAACGTCGGGATTTCGATGCAGTCGGCATTTCAAACGTCGGGAATTTGATTGACGGTATTTCGGTTGTCGGGCTTGCGAAGTTTGAAGTTTAAAAAGTATTTATTAAGTGTAGATTCATATACATAGAGTTATTTTTAAGGGGTGGCGTACATTCGGGCTTGCGATTGCCACCGATGTATATATAGTATTATTCACAAATAAAAGCATTTTTATTTTTGTATATATACACACACACACATATACAGTGGAACCTCGTTTAACGAGTTTAATCTGTTCCAAAATTTTCGGATATTCACTCGTATAGTGAAACATATTCAAAGATACACATAATATGTTTTAAAAATGATGTAGCTAGCGCGCAATTCAAGACAATTCTTCTGATCGTCACTCGTTATGCGAAACGTCGCTGGTTAAGCGAGTAATTTTTCTTACAATTCATTTTATTTTATTAACGTTAGACAACGAAACAAAACTTCGAATTTATTAAAACGTAACTGAGGTACCCCTGCGCGTAACATTAATAGCCTATCCTTTTGATAATCGATTAAAAAATCCAAAATATATTAGAAAAACAAAAGAAGAAGCAAGTTCATCAATCAAAAAGTATTATATAATATTTCAATAATCAACTAGTTTATATTTATAACCTATCAAACACAGAACTTTAGAACTTAATTGATTACTTCATTTATTTCTTTCATGAAGAAATTAGTGAAAAAAATATTTTAAAAACAATGAAAGAAATATTTACACATGTTTTGGCACTCTTATTTTAAAGTTGTGTATTTTCCATAAATGTATGTTATTTGAATAACATTAAATCATTTGATAAAATTAAAAGAATCTGTAGGATTTTGCGACAATAACATAAATTTACTATTACAGTTAACAATATGTTGAAAGATTTTTAAATCATTATGAAAAATCAATTTATTATACAGTTAATTTACTTTCTAGATTGAATCCACCCACCTTCAACCATTTATTATATAAATGGTACCGAATAATTGAATTTTTAAATTTATAATTTAAATATATTTTTATTAATAAATTCTGAACTACGCGGAAAACATTTGATTTTGTGTGATATGAAACATCCGGACTGAATCTTTCCTTGTGACATTACTAATAAGTTATAAATTTTAAGGAAGAGTTACTATTTAAAATATTGTTAATTTTCATTGTAAAAAAAAACTACTTGGTATTGGTTTTAAAAGTTAAAATAGATAAAATATGCTGAAAAAGCTTGCTTTATATTTATTGAAAATAACATTTTTGTTATGTATCAGAATTGTGAATAATGTGATATATTGGATTTGTTGTCGAAATGTGTATTTGTACTCTATTTCGGAAAAGTTATTAAATTTTAAGTAATAACTAATTTTTGAAGTTAATTTTTAGAAAACACAAATTGCTATTAGTAGTTAAAAGAGACTAGAATGCTTTATTTCTATTAAAAGTACGGTTTGTGTTGTGGTCGGATTGTTACAAAATTGATAAATTGAATTTGTTGTAGAAACTAATGCGTCGATTCTTTCTTGTTGTGTCCATTTTTACTGCGCGATGCGTTTTGTTTGGTGAAGATGAGTCCATTGGTGATCGGGGGAGGCTCCATTTGTCGTCCGGCGGTGGCTTCAGTAGGAGGAGTGGGAGCAACCGAGCGGAATCCGATTGGGCGCGAGGGGCGGGCAGACGCGCAAAACGCTCATCCGACATAAAAACCTGTCCATTCCCATCCAGTAACTAAACCATATTTCGAACGAGCGCACAACCATTCAGTCTGTTCTTATCCGCTTGTCTGTTAGTCGGTTGCCCCGCTTTGCGTCGTATTGAACGAAGAACGAATTAGGATGTACCAGACGCGAAACATCAACGAGAGCGCGCCGTACAGGCAGCTGTCGCCGACGACGAGCACCGGGTCCTACAACGACGACCAATACTCCCCGACGAGCCTCATGGACCTGACCAACGCCAACGACAAGTATATCGTCCCAGTCAACTCGATCGGATGTCCACCCAACAACAACAACAACATTAACAACAACAACGTCGGAGGAGGTGGAGGCGGTGGTGCTTACGGTGCGGGCGGCTACGACGGTTACTATAACGGCTACGACATCTACCGTCAACCCTATCATCACCACCAGTCCGGTGAAGAGCTACAAAAGTTCATCAAAGTCGAGGTGGACGTGGACGACGGCGTCCCGGTGCTGAAGACACGAGGAAGGAAACGCAAATCCGCTTTCGACGACGAGAACGTTTGCTCGTCGCGCTCAAAACCCAGAAGGAAATCGCCTCAAAGTGACGAGGATATCCAGAACCAAAGGATTATGGCAAACGTGCGAGAACGCCAGAGGACGCAGAGCTTGAACGAAGCTTTCGCCAGTCTACGAAAGAGCATTCCCACGCTTCCGTCGGACAAACTCTCCAAGATTCAGACGCTCAAATTGGCCGCCAAATACATCAACTTCCTCTACCATATTCTCTCGAGCTCTTCGCCGGAGTCAGGAGGACACGGAGATCCGGACGTTATCGGCAACGTGTGCTCGTACACGGCGCACGAGAAGCTTAGCAGAGCATTTAGCGTTTGGCGGATGGAGGGTGATTGGAACTCGAATCCCTAGCACCACCACACAAACATCGCTTTGCTTCCTTCACAAATAAAAAAATCATAAGAAGCGTCTGCAACAAATCATTCCAATTCGCGGTGCAAACATCCGAAGGACGAACCTCAAATATCATCAAGTGACACTTACAAAGACAAGTGAAACAAAGAAAAACAAAAAGTTCCAAAGTGCCTTCGAGAAACTCAGCGCCAACGATGATATACATTATTTTTGTACAGTTTCTATCGCTCCATTTTATTTTGTTTTGTATTATATAACCAAATTGTAAATACTTTCGATGTAATTATTATTATTTGTATTTCGCTGGATGAAAGTGCAATCATACATGTACATCAAATACACGTCTCGTCGTCGAAAGTCGCCGTGCACTCACCATTGTACGTTGTTTGTAAATAGAACGAAACTCTCCACTAATTGATGTGATCCAAACTTTTGTAAATAATTTTATTATTATATTATATTTTTTTTGACAATTTAATCGTTCTTTGTCTTTATTTCATTTTTTTCCATTTTCTCTCTCTATTTTTTTTAATTGACTTTTCGGGCGATAATTCGATACGATGTGAACGCAGCTGTCTCCCGTCCACCACCAAATGTTCATTAACGTTTTTTTTGTCTCCTCCTTCTCATCCTCCTTTGTCGCCCAGACCGATTCTTCCCTTTCATCTCTTTCGCGCTCATATTTCAACTCTGTCTCTCTATCTTCATCCTCCCCTACTGTGGTCCATCCTCCTCCCATTCATATATATGCTTTATCTTTTCCGAAAACTCTCCGGTTTTCAAAACCGAAATGACAAAAAAAGCTATTAACGAGAACATCGTCATTGTCAAGTTTTAATTAGAACCAAATGTATATTTATTTATTATTCCCTCGATAAAGAAAAAAAAAACAAAATAATTAGCTTTTTCTTAAACATTTATTAATTATTCCTACAAATACACTATCAAAGATATTGTTTTACAATTTTCCCAAAACTTTTCAAAATGATAAAAAAAATATTATTTTCATATTTATCAAGGAAGAAATAAATTCAAATGAATGAGTTAATTATTTATTAAAATTGGCTGAAATAATCTATAAATATAAATTATTTATAAGTTACGTTTATTTTTATCATATATAAAAACTAAGTTTTACAAAAAAGAAATGGAATAATGCGAAAAAAAGATTCGTATTTTACCGACTAGAAATGAAATAGAAATCTCAAGACCACACACGTAGTTGATGACCAATTTGAAAGAGAAATGCATGTCTAATTATTACTATATTTTTATAATTAAACCATTTATTTAATTGGTAATTTAAAGATGTTATTTTCTATTGCTTCTGCTTTTATTGCTATGTTAAATAAATAGATATATTATAAGAAAATTTTTATTGAACTAGTACTAATTATTTAAATTTTAAAAGTAATTTACATAGAAGTTCATAACTGTAAAATAAACTTTATGTTCATTCTCCAGTGCATTATGTAACTGAATACCAGGAAGCGACGGGCATTTTGAAAACAAAATAAATAACCAAGTTTTCATATATTTTTATACATATTATTTTTCTGCAACGTCCAAAGCGTAAAACGTAGGAAAAATAAACATCTAAGGCATCGCACGTCAATAATGATTGATTTACGGAAACGAAAAGGCACTCACTCCCACAAGGGAAACAAACGGCAAATCCATTTTTGAAAGAAAAAGAAATGTCTATGTTTATAAAAAGACAGATTTTGCTAAAAAAAAATTATGTGGTAATTTCATCTTAATTGATTTATTTTGGAAAATTGTATGAACAATCATCTATTATTTTAAACAACATCAAGAATGAAACAAGATTTATATTTATGTTAAAAGAAAAACATATTCAAAAAAACACTTTAAAAATGGTTTGAGGATGAAACGAAACTTTGGAAGCGGAAACGTGCAGATGAATACGTTGAGTCAATTTAATTTGCAAAGGATAATGACATTAACAGTGACAGTTCTAGAAAATAATCATCTGCTACTGTAAACAAAACAAAAAATAGAAATTATTTATTTAAGATAAATTATTAAAATGTGTAAATTTTCAAATTTGAAATTAAAAGAATTATAAAATAATTCTACAGATAACATTTTTACAGTAACTAAATTGTGGATAATTTAAAAAAATCAAATAATTGGTATGTAAACATCATACAATAAATGTAATGTTTCAGAGCTGAAATTAGATAATTTTAAAAAAGTGAATGACTTTGACCGTTCTGGAATGTCAAATTAAAAAGTCAATGACTTTGACAGTTCTAGCCATAAACACAATCTAACATATTGAAAATAATTAGTTCCAAATAATTCTTATATTGATATCATATACAAAATGTATCTTTTCACAACTAAAATTTAATCCTTTTGTTCAAACAATTAAAATGAAGAAATCAATGTCATATTAAAAATAATTATGGAAGAAAATAATCTCACATTCTAGGCAAAAAAAAATTATAAAAATAAAAATAATAATAATTCAACTTTAGATAAATAAACAAACAAATTTAGTTTAATTATATAAATACATATGAAATGAATGTATTTCTTTTCAGAGCTCAAATTTTAAATATTTTGTGAAGGAAGAGACACGTCAAAAACGAGCGTGATTTACAAATACGTTGATTCGAGTGAAGTTTAGATGCGTTATTAAAAGATGAGTAGTAGCGTTTAAGTGCGTCGGATTTGGCAAGTGTTTCGTTTCAGCTCCAGAGTCCTCCACGCCTTTGTCCATTGACAAAATAAGTGACGTTTTAATGGTCAAACTCTGTTTGAAGAGAAAAAGAAGAAGGAGGATAAAGAGAAGGAAGACGGCGTTCACCGCACGGACTAATTTCGGATTGAAGTGGTGTCCCTCGGACTGCAAAAAGAAAAAATAAAAGGAAGAAAGAAAGAGGCAATAAATGGTTGTTCGTCTTTCCTTCCTCGCATCATCGTCGCATCGTTCATCTTTCTCATCTCCTATGTCCGAACCTATTCCTCAATGGCCTGCTTTTCGCTCGCACTCGTCTGGAAACAACGATGGAAAGAGATGAGCAGCTGCTTGAGGAGGAGGAGAAAGGAGAGGGAAGAAGATGAGAAGCGGTGACGGAGTGGACCGGAAATCAATTTATATTCCAGGTCGTAAAGTCAACTTTTACGTTCGGATTTTTCAGCAACTTTGTATCTCCCGAAGCCTGGTGCAGTTTTCAGTTCGCGCTCGTTTACTGCCGCTTTTTACACACACACACACACACGCGCGCATACATACAAACATACACGCAAATAACGAAGAGGACGAAGATTAAAAGGCTCTTCTTCGCTTCTCCCGCACGCTGAACCGAAGGCTATTTTTAAGCTTACAGTTCCATCTTTCTTCTTCCCGTTTCATAATTTCATATCGAACCGATTTTCCTGTTCTTCTCACATACAGAAAAAGGAGCAAAAGCAATATCAACAGGAATAAGTGAATAAAATATTAAAGACTTAGTAGATAGGATGATCATTAGTTTGCAGTGAACTAACTCTTCGAATCTTAGCATTTTTTCTTTTCTTGATGTTGTTGTTTCTTTTTCTATGATTCGTTAATTTACGTCGCGTTGGATCTTCGGGTAGAGCGACTCTCTCAGTTGGAGGTCCGAAGAATCGGCTCCGAAATGTCGCTTAATTATATGTGAAATTCGATTTAATTTTACTCGGAAATTTACGGTCCTCTTCTCTTCTCGCTCTCTTCTTCTGCAGAGAACGAGGGGGGAGACGGCTATTTTTAAAATTTGTCGCGAACGAGGAAATCGAAACAGAGATAGAATTGAAGAGAGAGAGAAGAAATCTCAGAGAAAAAGTAATAATTCGGGGTGAAGACAAAATAATTGAAATATCACAGAAAACAAAGATTTACACAAGGACTCACTGCAATTTGGATATGCGATACTTGCCAAGTATCAAATCCATGAATTTGAATTTTTTTTGTCATTTGTACAAATTTTATGTAATTATTTTATATAATTACTTTATGAGATTTAAACAATAATCTAGAATATTAAAAAAAAAAAATTTCATTTTAAATTAAAAAATCGATAAGCCAAGTTAACAAATGGATTTTCTGTAAACAAAATTTATTAAATTGAATTTGAGTTCCTATGGTAATAAGATCTATGTATTTGATGTAAACATTAAAAAAAAAATATATAGATATTTTAACATTTTCTTAGAAAACCTTTTCTTTTAACTATAATTTCGATGAATTTATTGTATGTACAATATATAAAACAAAACAAAAATCACAAACAAAATAATAAATTATTCTCCAATGGAATTATTTATAACTGATATAAATTTTCTTGAAATAAAGTTAATATTTTATACTGATCGATAGGAATGTTTAAATAGTTTTGATATTTTATGCTTAAATAAAAAAAAAACAAAAGGAATTTGAAAGAAATGAGTTACGTTTCGCGAGGGAAGAAAAAAGCGTTGGCAGTGATAGCAATTTATTTTTCTTTTAGCTCATGTTAAATGTCACATTTGAAAGACGGCGACTTTGATATATACACATATTTTTTGCAAATGCTACTTTCTGCAGCTTTACCAGCCGTCAACGTGACAGCAAATAATAAAATAAATAAATAAAAATAAACACGAATTTAGGTAATATCGAACAAACTAATTCAAACTTTTAGTAATTGAATTGATTCATCAATGTTATTATGTGTACTGTTTTATGTAATTATATGAAAATATTTCAATTAGTTCAACAACAGATATCGTTTCTTTAAAACATTATCTCAGATAGGTGGCCAATTGTACAATTTTGATTCATCAATAATTAACAGTATTTTGATTAAAAAAAATGTTTAGTGTAAATTTAAAAAAATAGAAAGATTTCATCGGAATGAATTGAAGTTTTCCAAAACGTCGGAGAGGTCGCGTTTCTATATTTATTGAGCGTTTGGCTATTTATTACGTAAAAATAGGTTTCGATAAATTTATGTCGGTATTTTCTTTTTATTATTTCGGCGCGTCTCGACAGCTTTGGCAGCGGATTTCGGACGGGCCAATTGGCGGTTAAACGCGCACGTCTCCATCGCATTCTGCACTCGGGTTGACTTTAATTAGAAATTGAAACGCCTTCTTTCTCATTTTTTTTTTCAAAATCAATAACAAATAACGAATATCCATCAGTTTACATTTGATTAATATTCTAACCTCTCGATTAATAAAACTGTCAACTTAACATTTTACTTGAAATTGAATAGTTTTATATTATTCGTTAATCATAATATTGCAGCACCGATTATTATCATCCAGATTGAAAACATTTGACAAGTTGAGGTTAATTTTTACTATAACATATTTTTTATTAGTTATTAATCTCAAATTAAAAATGTTGTTTTCTTAATAATTAACTGGTAACATTACATAAGTAATTCGAATGCGGAAGTTGGTATTAACTTAGATAATTAAAAAATCGAAACAAAATTTTATGAAGAAGTCTGTTGTGATTTGTATTTTATGATTGAACGAAGAACTTTAAATAAAAGTGAATCGATGAAAGCAAAGGCTGCTGAAGAACAGTGATCAGCTTTCAAAAACCTTGATGCACATTTGTTCGGCGCTCACTGCAATTCACTTAGAATTTCCGGTTCGGCCATCAGCTCGTCTTTTACGTTCTTTCGTGCTCTTTTTTTAGTTTCGTTTGGTTGTTGCTTCTTCTTCTTCGGTGGAAAGCGAAATCCGAGCCGGTGGGGGCCTTTCAACATCGTCTCGACAAATAAATACACCGTGTTTTCATTCACTTCGCCTCTACTCCAAGTCGCGTGTTTACAACACGACCACCGGTTTCGTAAACATTTCCCTCCGCCGTCGTCCTCTTCTTTTCATGCTGCTGCTGCTTCTACACTTGATGCGTGTGAGTCTCATCTCCACAGAAAATCCAAACAATTTATTATTTCTGGTAATTAACGGGCGCGGCGAAAACGGGAGAACGAGATGAGACACGGAGATGCAAGAGAAGCAACGGGAAAAAAAAGTAATAAAAAAATATATATTTAAATGAAGTAGACGAAGACGAGGAGAAGAAGTTAAGTCATTTATGGGAACGCATCGTGTGTGTATGTTGTTTTTTTTTCTTCTTCTTGTCTTTCTTCTGTTTTCTCGCTTCCTCTGTTTCCACTGGCTCCAGTGATCCAGCGAGTTCATCTCGTCTCATGTCCCATTTTGTGTGTTTTCAGTTCGATGTTTACATGGTAGATAAATAAACGCGTCGGGTCCCTCTCTATGCGCTGTGTTGTGTTGAATGTGTATGTTCATTAACTACTGGAATTACACACCGACTTTATGGCTCCGACGAAGCTAGTTTGCTGTGGTAACTGTTGCTGCTGCTACCATGACAACGATGATGATGGCAACAACAACAACAGACACCTTATTCCTGCTCATCCGATGCGTTACGTTACGTTACGATGAATCGGAATACGGAGACAGGATGACCTTCTCTCCTTTTTCCTAGTTTTTCGCTTGATGTACCGAAATTGATGGTTTCCCTGTTTGGACGAGATAAAAGCCGTTTTGTGTCATGTAAGCTAGAAGAGATTATGAGAAATGGCCAACTATTTATTAATACAAACTGACGCGACTGACGTCTCTCGCTCGGAAACCGCGACGCTCGACCATTTTTCTTCGCTCAAATCCGACCGCGAATGCCGCCGCCACCCAACACCTCTCAACGAAATTCAAAAATACCACCGAAGATTTACTCGACTATTCACTGTACACATTGCAAACATTTAAAAGACCAGATGGCAGATGCAGATTCAATACATTTAATTGTTATTAAAAATACCTCTTGCATACTTATCAAGAGATCAAACAAATTTTTCGGTTTACGTGTATTAAAAAAAAATCACTTTGATGTAATTAAATCAAACAATTTAAATACAACCTTTGACACTCGTCTCTATAACAACATGAACTGATAAATAACATATGAATTTAATTAATTATGTTATATATTATTTTCATTGTACATGTTTGAAACAATTATTTAATTTAAATTTATTACAAATTTTATTTTATTTTGTAATTTTACTGTTTCAATAAATATTATTAATATTTTGATTGAAATTTTTTAAATATTTATTATTCAATTATAAGTTCATATATTCTGTTAATTTCATTGGCTTGGTTAGATGATCAGATATTGTACTTAAATATTGAAATTTTCTTAATTTTGGTGTCTTAACTAAATTAAAAATGTAGAATTTAACATTGTGATTTGTGTTTCTAACTAAATCATCTATATGCCTTATTTAAATGAAGAAAACTTAATATTAAACCTTAAACAAAGGTTAATGTCAAAGTTTGTGTTTCTATGGAGATTTGTATCTGTCAAAGTGACGCAAAGTTTGATTTGATTTTATATATATTATAGTTATCAGTTTACACTTGATTTTTTGGAATGAGCGAGAAGTTGGGCAACTTCGACTATCTGTCGATCTTCTGTGAAAAGAACTCCGACGGTACGAAGAACCTACGATTGAAGGGTAACGAGCTTGTCCGTCGGCTGAATTACAGGATATGCGACAATGACATAGCGCGTATTTCTACGTTCATCTCGGTCGGAAAGAACATTGTGAAATTGGATTTGGCTTATAACGACGTTACCGATGATGGAATCCACATCTTGGCAGAAGTCCTCTTGGGACGAGAGAATAATCTTGAACATTTGAACCTTGTCGGATGCAACATTACACACGTCGGCCTCCAGATGATCAGCGACAAAGCACCGATGCTGAAGCTGAAAACACTCAGGTTAACGGCCAACAACATTACATCAAAGGTATTATAATTATTATCAAATATTTCTTCGTATGGTAGACATTATCATTCGAGTCTAGGGAGGACCGTCCTTCGAAAACATCCTGCTGCACGTGCCTACCATCGAGAATCTCGATGCCGGCGACACTCATCAAACTCTGGTCTCTACTCCGTACTTTTGCTCGAGCTTGCGTATGGACATAGGCAATAACAGGTCTTTGAAATCGTTGGATATATCTGGAGTAATACCGATTTCCTGCTGGCACTTCACACTTCCGCCGCAGTTGGCCGATCAGATGGGAGAGCTCGTCAAAGTCTCTGATCATGCAAACAGCAAGCGAGCATTTTAAAATATACTCATACAATGCAACCGTAGATGAACGAAACGCTCATCGAGATGCACCTGCAGAAGTGTAATTTCGATGGACACGACATGGAACTGCTTCTCCTCGGACTTGAAAGAAACACCACACTCCGGTTGTTAGATTTGGGTCACAATCGCATCAACAATTACGGCGGGGAAGTGTTAAGTCGTTGGCTCATCAACGGCCCTAATTTGCTCGGCTTGAATTTGGCTGGAAACATGATTGGAAACATCGGAGCCAAGTAATCGTTAGTTGACGATTAATCATAACTATATTTGAAAGCGTTTTCTTTTTCTTCAATAACAAAGAGCTCTGGCGAAGGCGATTCCCGAAACCAAGTTACGTCTTTTGGATTTGAGCATGAACCGCATAGAGGACGAATTGCTTTGCAAAATTTTGCACAGCCTCAAGAAGAAGTACCGCATCAGAATGGTATTCCTATGGGGAAACAAATTCGGACAAGCTTCCATGAAGGTATGCAACACAATATGCACAGAATATTACGGTACGACAACAAGGCATCCGATCTGCACTTATTGGGTACAAGATTACCAATTAAAATCATTTAAACGTCATTATTCAAAAGTAACAAAAAAAACTTCAATCTTTTGATGATTAAATGCGAAATACTAAGGTTGTGACATCGAAAGTCAAACCAAATTCAATGCTAAAATAAATTTTAAATTATTTGCAAATAAACATTATCGTTATCCGACTATCAAATATAAACCGATATGTCATTAATAGAAAATAAATGACAGAGAGATTAAAAGGTAACGCTGAGTTGATTGGATTATAATTAAAATATATTATTATCTAATTTTTCTATTGCGTTTAACGTTGTAGATTATGCAGATGCATCTTGCGATCGGTCTGTACGAGCAGGAGCACGTCGACTTTAAAATCTACGAGGTGGATGGAGTTCTATATGTCGCCAAGTATCCTGGTAACAATTACAAATACAGGTACCATTGCCAGCTGGAGCACAACGAAGTGCAGGAGTTGAGGATTACTAGAAATATCGTCTATAGCGAGTATTGTGATTACAAAGCGAAATTGAATTTCTTATATTACGACCGCATCCAAGGAGATTGTTCCAATCCACCAGAATGTTTTTAACTGTTTATTTCAAATTGTATCAAATTAAAAAATAAAAAATGTTTCTGTATTTATTTGTATTTGCACAGCGATTAAAAATGATGGAAAAGAAGGTTAAGAAGCATTACCATTTTGTTTTCTGTCATTAATGTTACTTTCCATAACGTATTGGAATATCGCTTAATGAGCTTAAACCATTCCAAAATAGTCGTATAGTGAACAATTTTCCCCATATAAACTAATGTAAAATACGATAATGCGTTCCATGTCTTTTTTTTCGACATGGAACGCATTATCGTATTTTACATTAGTTTATATTGGACCAAGTTTGGTCTCGATTTTAATGATTTTGCTGTGAAAAGTCAAATATCTTATGTCAATTACAAACGTTAAACATTTTTTTAATAATTTTTAAAGAGTTTATAACAATTGTGAGAAATGTGTTTTGTAATTTAATTTGTAAATTATGCATAAATTATGTTACAATATTACGTATTATTCTAAATTGCTCCAAGAATGTTTAAAATATGTATAAGAAATGTATTGGCTTTTAAATTTTGTAATTGACGTAAGATATTTGAGGTTATACTCAGTCAACGTCAGTGGCGTGCATAGCGACTAAACTATTATTCATAAATTATGACGTCATCGACGAGTTAAGTTTGCAATTGACGTATGATATTTTACTTTTCACACAGTCCGTAGGTCTTACAGCAGACAAACCTATTATGCGCCGTCTTTAACGTGTTAAATAATAAAACAATTACTTTTTTGTGCATTAATGTTATTATTATTTAGTAATTGTTTACACGCGATGCCGCAGCACCTAGCAAATCTCGTGCGCCACATAATGGCATCATTTCATTTGTAACTGGATTTTTTTAAAACTAATATTTGCAAAATTTGAACAAATTGCTGAAGAACATTTGTTAAAAGCAATGAAGGTTGTGTTTTTATAATGAAAATTAATAATAATTATTATTGTTAAAATACAAAACATTTTATTATTTTAATAGTAGCATGTAATCTAAAGAAAAATCTCGTATTTATTAACTTACTGTCTAAAAATTGTCCGGTATTCAGAAATATTGGGACGCGATAAAAGGCTTTGCACAAGGACGGCTTTCATGTTAGCGACGGTCCGTGTGTTCATGAATGAAATCAAGGAAGTATTCTACGCGTACAAATGCAGAAACCTCATTTCTGCATTTAACCGGTCCAAAACTCACGATTCCGACTAGCGTAGCTACGTTCCCTTCATATGTAACAGCAGGTCCGCCACTGTCACCCTACAAAACAAATAATGTTGTAATCAACACGCCACGCCGCCCAATTCTCTATGCTATGCTTTTTCTACTTGCCTGACACGTAGCTTGCGATGGATGCCCGACTGCGCAGAAAACAGAATCATTAACGATGCCTATATTAGGCCAACATTTATTATTGCTGATGGTGGTTAACTCTACGTAGTTTAAGTAAAAACTGCCTGGTCCGTCTGAAGAATACAAACATAACTACATGAATAAATTTACGTTTGTACTTTTTTTCTACCATCCTCGGTCCTTCCCCATCCGCTGACCGTGATTGTCGTATCTGCTGGAAGTACGCTTCCTTTCTGAGGAAGTCTTGGAATAGGTTTGATGTTGTCAGTGAAATTGATGTCAGTTAATGATTCGAGTAGTGAGATGTCGTTCGTGTGGTCACCATCGTAGTCTGGGTGTACGATTAATCTGCGAACGACTACAATTTGACTGCCCTCCTCTGTCTCTGACTGTGCAATCTTTCCTAACCATATATTGTAGCTATGGAAACTGAAATTAGAATATTAGTTGTATTATAAAATGATGTGTAAGAGTCCAAACTTTTTTTTTGTGCAATGGGCAGCCGTCAATACCCAACGATTGCTGAGCAAAGTTCCACCGCAGCTTTTCGGGCCATCCGGTGTTTCAACCGTGATCAATACCTGCCATGGGAATTGACCAACTTTTGCAGGCTGTCCATCAATAATCCTATTGGCATCAACCTTAAAAAAATAAGCAATGTATTTCTTTTTGTGGTAAAACACCTAAGAGTAATTACTTGGGCGGAAGCAATTGCTGCAAAAACGCAGAGCAGAATAGAGCACCTCATTTTACTATAAGTGCATCTTCAATGATATTTGTAACGCCTTATATACCAATTTATTACAGTAAATTTTTCATAAGCAGCGATAATCGTGATATTTTTAGATAAAAAATACTTTTTAATAATAATTAATCAAAATGATTTTTTTGGTGATAATAAAATTTCCATAATTTATCTTATATATTAATTAGATAAGTATATTATTGAAAAAAACTATTGATAATTGAATTTTATCCTTATAAAAAATAACACATGTCGTTCTAGAAATTCTGAAAACAGTA
The DNA here is from genome assembly GCF_001412225.1 of Nicrophorus vespilloides. NCBI lineage: Eukaryota > Metazoa > Arthropoda > Insecta > Coleoptera > Silphidae > Nicrophorus > Nicrophorus vespilloides. The sequence goes on along the minus strand of NW_017100113.1, from coordinate 182,328 downwards.
TTTATAATTAGTCTTAGTTATTATTCCCTTAACGAAATTAGTTAAGAGAATAGTAACTAAATAATATTAGTCGTACCCTTAAAGGAATAGACAATAAAGCAAACACTTTAAATAATTTTAAGAATAAATCTCAAATAAAACCCGTGTATAACTCCATATCAACCAACAGAAGATAACATTAACCAGATTTCCGTCTCTGACACAACAATTAATCATATATACACTCGGTCCTCTTTTTATGCGGTTTTGAAGTTATGCGGTTTTTATTTCAAGATGTATTTTTTTAAATAACTATTTTAGGCCGTTGACACGTTTTAACAAACCATTTCATCGAAAAAAATGATAATTCTAAACGAGCATTCAAGTTTCAACGCGAGCTTCAGAATTGCATTTCTGGATATCAGGAATTGTACAAAAAATAGCAAAGCCATCGCAAAGTTTAATCACTGATTATATTGTCAAAGGAAAAAAATCAACATGCAAAGTTGAGACTAATTTTACTTGTGAAGAATCATTATCTTCAGGACATATATCTGATATGCTGACTATCTTTTATAGTCACTGATAGTACCTATTTACTTACATTATACTATCTTATAATATAAAGCCATATACATTATTTATAAAAGTACCTATGAAGTAAAAAATGTATATATGTTTATAAAATTGTGTAAGTTGTAGGATGTAGACATTCGCTTTGTGGTCGCAATACATTTTAAACTTGTAAAAACCTGGAATATAGCGAATTATAGATTATAGCAAGGAAATTTTTAATTTCCTTTCCATCGTCATACCTAGTGGAAAGGGGGTTCAGCGCTGTTACCAATATCCTAACGAAAAAAAGAAACAGACTGTACATTATTAGCCGAGGAGATTTAGGATTAAACCTTACAAAATTGACGCCAAATGTTGATAATTTATTATTAAAGCATCAGGTTCATCCTTCTCACTAAAAACATTTATTTATTGCTTAGTTTATTTTATGTTACGTATATTTTATATAACTGATACAAAATTTTATTTAGAGTAGTTTTAATTTAAATTCAATTAATTAATGTATAAAACTTAACATGTGTTTTTACTTTAAGCACTAAAACTTCATTACAGTTAGAAATTTACAAAAAAATCAATATCAGGTAAGTAGGGGGTCTACCCAAAACCGAAAAACATGGCAAGGGGTCTACGACACAAATAAGTTTGGGAACCTCTGCTATATAGCGACGATAATTCTAAATAAAAAAATGTGAAGAAAGATTAATTTTCATAAAAAATTTCTGTATTTTTTTGTTGTAAAATTTTTCCGTATAAATTTAGAAAGAATATGTTAAGATTATATTTTTCTGAAATTTAATAAACTTGTCTACGATTGTTAACGTTTTTATAAAATTATGAATAAACATTTCAGAAAGAATATATTAAGACTAATTATTTTTCTGAAATTTAATAAACGTAAATAAAATTATTTTATTTTTATACGTGTGTCTAGTCCTTTTTTGTGCGATTTATTTCTATGCGTTTTCCTGTGGAACGTATCTACCGCATAAAAAGTATGTATATTATTGGGTGAAGTTTTGAGCGTTTTTCATTAAATGGCATTACGACGTATTCATTGTATCTTGTCATTATATACTGCAACTTAAAGGCGACATAACACTTTAAAAAAAGTTCTTTGATAATTTTGTGTTTAGTGAATCCAGTTATGTGTTAGAGCATTCCAAACTTGAGGTAATAAAAGAGAAAATTCTATACATTCTTCAATATCACTACGAACATGGGTAGAAGCGGAGCAGACGGCCAAAAAAAATATGTTGTTTATTAACCCAATACAATATCGAATGCAACAGCAACGCGTTAGTTCCCACGCTTCCGTTCTGGTAATATGGACGTCGAAGATGAGACATTTCTGGTAGGCCAATCGTCGAAAATGTTGATAAAATTATAAAAATCGTCGATTCCCACCGGGATGCGAGCACTTATTCCATTGTCCAGGAACTGAAGATTAGCCAGAAATACGTTTGGAACCATTTGCATAAAGCTGGTCTCAAGAAGAAGCTTGATGTATGGGTGCCACACAAATTGACGCAAAACAACCTTTTGGAGTGAATTGATGCCTGCGATTTTTTGCTGAAGCGTAATGAAATCGACTCATTTTTCATCGCCAGTCACCATCCGCTTCAAAAATTCCACATACGATAAACAGGCAAAACGATCGTGGTCCAACCGCAGTGAACTGGCCAAAACAATCGCCAAGCCTAGATTAACGACCAAGAGTCTCCAATATGAGCTGCTCCCATCGGGTCAATCACTCAATTCGGACCTATACTGTCAATAACTGACCAGATTGAAGCAGACGATCGACGAGAAGCGTCCATAATTGGCCAATAGAAAGGATGTTGTGTTCCATTAAGACAACGCCAGACCGCACACATCTATAATGACTCGCCAGAAGCTCCGAGAGCTTGGATGGGAGATTATAACGCACCGGCCGTATAACCCACACCTGGCACCTTTTCAAACATTTGAGAAATTTTCTTGATGGTAAAAAACTGGCCTCAAGAGAGGCTTGTGAAAATGAGCTGCTCAAGTTTTTTACCAATAGGGACGAGGAATTATGAAATTGCCTTCAAAAAGGAGAAAAGTTATCGAACAAAACGGAGCATATTTGAATCCGAAAATTCTAACTTTGTTAATTTCATCGTAGAAATAAAGAGAAAGAAACGCTCAGAACTTTTTACTTCACTCAATAGTTTGGTCGTTATGCACGCTACTGATTTTGACTGAGTATAACATAAAATATCTTACGTCAATTACAAAGCTTAAATGACAATACATTTCTTATACATATTTTAATAATGTTTGAAGCAATATCGAATAATACGTGATATTGTGACACAGTTCATGAATACTTAACAAAATAAATTGCTAGACATATTTCTCACAATTGTTTAGTATAAGAAAAGTTTAAGTTTTGTAAGATATTTGACTTTTCACTCAGTCAATAGGCGTCCACGAAGAATTTTCTCGCAGCAGACAAACCGATTTGTGCCGTTACGTCCTTAAGTGATATTATAATTTATTAACGTTAAAACATCCCTGATGTACACAATCAAAGATGTATATTTTATCAAACTTTATAAAGAAAAATAATTAATTTGTTTTTAGTTACTTTTTTCAATAAATTCCCGTATTTTCATGAATAAAATCAAGATACGATTCAACGCGAACATATCCTGCGGGTCATGCGGTGCATCACCGAAACTCACGATGGCGACGTGCGTGGCTTCTTTGCCGTTCAATGTGACCACTGGACCGCCGCTGTCACCCTGCAAAACAATAGAAATGTTAATAAAAACAGCCAACACAATTTTTTTTTAACAAAGAACTCACTTTGCAAGTATTGTTTAGGGGATTCCCAACCGCACACAGCGTGGAATCCAAAACGTAAGTGGGATTGTAGTGAGTTTTGCATTTCTTATTGGCGATGGTGGTCATCGCAACGTAGTTTAAGTAATCACTGCAGAATACAAAATTAGCTACATGTATAAAATTTTCGTTTACTTCGTCTCAAGCGTCTTCGGTTCTTCCCCATCCGCTGACGGTGACTGTCTTATTTGCTGGAAATACGTTGCCTTTCTTAGGAAGCTTTGCCGGTTTGATCCTGTAGTTTAAATTGATCGCATTTGATGTTTGGAAAACGGCGATGTCGTTTTTCAAGTTTCCATCTTATTTTGGATGCTGCCCGTCTCGTACTCATTCCTTGCAATCCCTCCTAATTACAAGTAATGAAAATGTAATGTAATTGAAAGACCTAAAGTTATCAGATTATTGAGTGATTTGTTCGTGAAAATTAAGTGAAAAGTAAATGATTGCTGATCAAAGAAATACCCACCATCATGTTTTCGATACCTGATCAACACCTGCCATGGAAATTGACCAATTTTTGCAGTCTCTCCGTCAATAATCCTATTTGAATCAGCCTGAAAATCAATATTGAAAAACTTAATCACTTGAACGGCAACGACTGTACAAAAGCGCAGATTAGAATAATTTTCCTCATTTTACACTGACATTCATGTTTCGACGTATTTATTAATGAACCTTTTGTGTACCGTTACAAAATGAATACAGATTAAACTATTTATTTTAATTGAATAAAAATTGGTATTTACTTATACAGCGATAATCGAATGATTTCTCAACAAAACTGCGAGATTTAATTAATTGTTTACCGAAAATAATCAATTTCCTTGCGATAATCATCTTTCAATAATAATAGTTGCACGCCACTGAAGTAACGTTCCACACAGTCCATAGACGTCCACGACTTTTTTTTCGCAGAAAACAAACCTATTATGCGTCGTCCTTAATATACATCAATTTCGATAGAATAAGAGAAATGTTAATTAAGGTTAGATAATTTAAGGTTAAGTTACTTCCATATAGCTTATGATAAGTAACTGTCATTCCATTTTAGTTTCGGATTGGAATTTTCTGTGGAGCCACCTGCTCCACACATTTCTGAAATAAAAAGCAATTTACTGATTTGTAAAAATAAATAAATAAAAGTTCCAAAAAATATTTTACAGATTTTAAGTTGAATTTCAACAATAAAAAAAACAGAAAGCATATAATATTCCCTAAAAAACAATATTTTCTGTTTTTCTTATCACCAAATATCTATTTAACAATAAAAACTGAATTGTTTTTCCAGTTTTTGTTTTAACAAAAAAATATTCATAAGCTGATTATTTTTTAACTAGCAATGAAATCACATTGTTTTACTTACAAAAGGAACAAATATTTTTTTAACAAAAAAAAAAGGTTATAAACTTCATTCTTCTTTTGTACAGATTATTTTTAACACGTTATAGACGGCGCATAATCGTTACGTCAATTACAAACATAAATTTTTCTAATACATTTTTTAATAATTTTTAAACAGTTTATAACAATTGTGAGAAATGTGTCTCGCAAATTATTTTATAAAATATGCATAAATTATGTCACAATATCACGTATTATTCTAAATTGCTTCAAGAATTATCAAAATTTGTATAAGAAATGTATTGGCGTTTAAGCTTTGTAGTTGACGTAATATATTTAAAGTTATACTCTGTCAAATTCAGTGGCGTGCATAGCGACAAAACTATTATTCATAATTTATGACCCACCGGTGGGTCATGTGATCGTCAACGTGTTAATTATTTTAAATTGCCTTAAAATACACAAAAAAAATATGTTTTTTGACAAACAATTGAACACTACGCAGTTTACTATTATTCCTATTTGCAAATCTATTAAGCGATAACTTTAATTTATTGTTTTTACTTAAAGATTTAAAGGAAAAAAAAAACGAAATTTATCATTATCTACAAGTTCAATGATTCATTATTATTTTTTTTTATCCAATTCCCATGACTGTTGTTTATAGGCAACAAACAGTGAACGTCTGTATTTAAATCCAGTAAACATATTCCTAGCCTCGTTCCAATAATATGTGTTTAATTTGAAAGCAGAAACTACAGTTTGTAATTTTATAAATTAAGTTTTCTCTTCTGATATAGAAAGATGAGTTGATTGCATTTGACACAATTATTTTGTTAATGCATTTACAAAATTAATAACTTTATTTGTTGGTCATACTCTTTTATCTGATTTGTCAACGAAAAAAATACTTAAATGTTATATATATTAACCCTTTGATATGCAAATAAGATATAAGTTATGTAAGGGAAAAAAAGTACGTTTATTTTGTTCAGTTCATTTAGTATTGAATTGTTTCATTAATAAATATTTCAAGAAATACTAAAGACCACTTTCTTTGCCTCATATCTATTCATAAAATAAACTGTAGACGTCTGAAACACGTCATTGTATGTCAAAAGGTTAACAATGTTGTCTATATGAACAAATTTGACAAGTAAAATTTTTCGAAATTATTTTTTTTCATTTCAATTAAGGTTAGTTAATTTAATATTAGATCAATTCCATATTATTGATGACAAATGACTGTTATTTTTACTAGTTTCAATAAAAAATAAAAATGTTTTTTTGTCAAACAATTGAAAATAATAAACAAAATGTTTACTTCTTAATATTCGCGAATTTTTAAATACATAATTGTATGTCTCATAAATGATAAATTTATTTCTAAAAAATTGCCAATTCTTTAATTATATTTGGATCACTAAATCAATGATTATAAGAGAGGGGACGCCAAAAAGGGGGGTCGCAAAAAATTTGATGATAGATCAATCCGGGATTATTAAGGATGTCGCGAATAAAAAAGTTTGAGAAACGCTCAGAATACGTCACTAAAAAATAGAATGAAGGAACATTCAATCACTCTTCCATAGCTTCTTAGTATGGGCACCAAAGTATCTGACGTATAAATCTGCATTTTTTGTGAGGAAAAAAACACAAATCATGATATTGCTCGGTTTTCGATTGTTACCTTCCACAGCTTTTTGGACACCAGCATTGGACGTAAAATATTTTTTTTGTTCAAACAGTTTAATACTTTAATCTGCAGCAGCAAATATTTCTTTTATTTAACAATCTATGGTAACTTTATAATATTTATTAAACTACTATTGTAAGACCAGATTCACAAAATATCCTATTTAGTAGACGCCTGTATTTTTATGAATGAAATCAAGGAAAAATTCTATGCGCACAAATCCAGAAGGACCTTTGCTACAACCATTCCCATTGGCGAAACTCACGATGCCGACGTGCGTAGCCTCGTTTCCTTTCAATATAACGACTGGTCCGCCGCTGTCACCCTGCAAAATAAGAGAATTCGAAATTAACATGGCCTTCTTTTGAAATATTTTTCAAACTCACGTAGCACGCACTTTGTGGTGGGTTACCAACTGCACAAAGTTGTGACTCAATAATGTTGGTAATGAGAGTGCTACATTTCTCATTACTGATTGTAGTCAACGCAACGTAATTCAAATAATCAATGCTCGGACCAACTGTAAATTAAATGCAATCAATTCTTGTGTAATTTACTTTCTTGTGTAATGCGTTGTTTCTACCGTCTTGAGTTTGACCCCAACCACTTAGGAAGACTCTCGTATTCGCAGCTACCACCTGACCTTTCTTCGGAAGCTTCGCTGGTTTAATTCTGTTGGTAAACTTGACGGGTTTGGAGGTTCTGATGAGAGCAATGTCGTTTTTCAAGTATCCATCGTATTCTGGATGAACGATAACATTGCTGGCGGGAATTTCGACGCTGCCCACTTCATTACCCCTCCTTTCTATTGCTCCCAACTTAACGCTGAAGTTAGAAGCCCTAAAATTAGATAATTAGTGAACGCTCACTTGGGTCAAACTGTTATTCTAAACCCTCTGGTGCAATGTGCGGCTGTTATCACCCAACGATTGCTGATCAAAGTTCCTCCACAATATGACATGCCTCCAGGCACTCGATACCTTACCAATACCTGCCATGGGATTTGACCAACTTTTGCAGCCTGTCCACCAATAATCCTCTCGTTATCCGCCTGAAAATCAATTTTGTAAAAACTGTTTTAAAAACAATCTGGACTTAATCACCTGAACGAAAGCGATTGTTACAAAAACACAGAGCAGAATAAATGACCTCATTTTATATTAACACACCTTCAACGATGTTCTGACGCCTTATATACTGATGTATAAATTCGAATTGCATAATTAATTAATCTTTTATATACAATTGCAAAATAGATTAAAATATTTGTTTTGACTGAAAAACAATTGGTATTTACGCTTTCACAACGATAAAAGTATCATTTCTAAACGAGACTACAAGATTTAATTATTTGTTTACGGAAAATAATAATCTAAATCAATTTCCTTGCTATAATCATATTTCAATAATATCTCTGATTAAGCATACATCATTATCATAATTTCAATATCGATAAAATAAGTATAAAATGTACTTAACTATTTATTTTAGTTTAGTTTTATAGGTTAGATAATTTAAGGTTAAGTTACTTGCATATAACTTATGACAAGTAACTTTCATTTCTTTTTAATTTCGGATTGGAATTTTGTGTGGAGCCACCTGTTCCATTTATTTCTTAAAAAAAAAAGAATTTACTAGTTTGTTAAATCTTTATGTTCCAGGAAATACTTTACAGATACAAAGTGATTCTTCACTTACATGATTTTAAGTTGAATTTTAACAATAAAAAAAATAAAGAGTTATATGCTCTAAAACCAATATTTTGTGTTTTTCTTGTCACCAAATATGTACTTAACGATAAAAAATGAATTGTTTTCTCCAGTTTTTGTTTTAACACAAAAATATTCATAAGCTCGTTATTTTTTAACTAGCAATAAAATCACATTGTTTTACTTATAAAGAAGCAAATATTTTTTTAAGAAAAAAATGTTTTAATCTTTATTTTTTTTTACAGATTGTTTTTAATTGCCTTTACATACAAAAAAAATATGTTTGACAATCAATTGAAATTTACGCAGTTTACTATTATTCATGTTTGCAAATCCATTAAGCGAACCGGTTTCATTTTTTGTATTATACTTTTATTGACGATTAACTTTAATTTACTGTTTTTACTTAAAGATTTAAAGGAAAAAGAACGAATTTTAGTATTATCTACAAGTTCAAAGATTATTTTTTATGTTGGTAATTTTCTATTAGATATTATAATTCAACATTTTAATTTTTATTCAGTTATGAGACTGCTGTTTATAGGCAACAAAACGTGCACATCTGTATTTGAATGCAGTATACATAATCGTTGTTCCAATTTCAATATTTGTGTAATTTGACAGTAGACAAGTAGAATTTTCTTTTATTCCAAAAGAAGAGTTGAATAAATCCTTTAAACAATAATTTTTATATTCTGGATATTTTGTCATCAAATACAATAACTTAATATTGTTTAAATAAACATTGTTGTCTGTATGAAGTGGAAGAAGCTTTGAACAAATTAATAATTTTATGTCTTCAATACAGTGGAACTTCGCTTAACGAGCACCTCGCATAACAAGCATTTTGCTTAACGAGCAAAAGAAATTGTAAGAAAAATGACTAACAAAATGGAACGCAAAGTATCCAGGAATACATAAAGTATCCTCACGTTATCATCGCATGTTTCATATCAAATAAGTTAAACTATTTTTAGCATCGAGAATTGTTTCTAAAATTCACGATAAGCATTATTTATAGTAATTGATGGATAATTTTAAACAGAAATAATTAAACTATTGATACACAATGAATTGTGACTTGTCGTTCCAGGAATTGTTTCTAATTTTCATAAGTGTTCACGAAAAGAAGTACAATCTAATACCGATGAAAGTGACGTTGACAAAATCGATATGAGTTGCTTATTTTATATATTCGAATCGATAAATTACATATTAAACATGCGGTTTCTTCATGGTAATGGTGTTTTCTGGTTGGGCCAAAATATGTGGTAATTAAATCGTTATTCCCGTTATGTCGTGAATCCAATCCAGGAACGGTTCGACTCGCGCGTATCCAGAAGGATCTCCACTGGCGCAACCAGATTCAGAAACGAAACTCACCACGCCAACCAGAGTCGCCTTTGACTTGTTTAATATAACAACTGGACCGCCGCTGTCGCCCTAGAAACAAAAACGATTAATAAAAACAATTGAAGAACAAAAATTAAACTCACATAGCATGTGCTATTCGACGGACATCCCCGAGCGCATAGAATCGTTTCATCTATGAAGCGATACACCTTATTGCATTCATCATTGGAGATTGTTATCAGATTGACGAAATTCAATTCATTTGAAGCTTTTCCCACTGAAGAAGAAATATAGATATTTATTGAAATTTATAAATTATGAACGCAAACCGTCTGCAGTTTGTCCCCATCCGCTGACGAGAACTCTTCTATAGGCTCCGATGATTTCTCCTTTCTTTGGAAGCAAAGCCGGCCGGATTTTCTTGGTAAATTTGATGTTTGAAGAGGTTTTAATCAAAGCTATGTCGTAGTTATGTTTACTTTCGGTGTACTTCGGATGGGTTATAATTTCACTTGCGTTTACTTCGATCATTCCATCTTCCTCACCCTTCCTCCTAATTGCTCCCAAACGCAAATTGAAATGGGAACATCTGAAGATATGAAATTGTTTTATTTATTGTTTTTGTTTAATTCTAGGACAGACCCATAGGTGCAGTGAGCTGCGGTTACAATCCATCTGTTGCTAATTAAGGTTCCTCCGCAGAAGTACCGGTTGTTGGAGATATCGTGTGTAAGAAGGACCTGCCACGGAATTTGGTTTTCCTTGGCCAGTAAACCTCCAATTATTCGCCTTTGTGCATCAATCTTGGCATTACAATAAATAATTTGATTTCATAAGTTTAAACAAATCTAGTAAAAACAAAAGTATTTTTAAAACAGTTATATACAATCTAATTTTCAATTAAAGAAAACATCTCTGATAATCAGGAATAGAAGAGTTTATATATAAGAAATAAACAAGTTTTACTGTGAAAGCCAAAGTAAAACTAAGTTAGGTGGGATAAGTTGACAGGTATAAGTCAAAAGTGGTGTTAGTAGGGGTAAGTACGAGTTAATTGAATTGACTTAAGTTAAGTTATGTTAGTAGATTGGATTAGATTATGTTACAAATCATGTTATGTAAATATGTTCACTTAATGGTTAGGATCTTTTAAATTAAGAACAACAAAAATCTCGATGCCAAAAGGTTAAAATCTTTGTTTGAGACCAAATTAAGTATTACTTCGTAATATTTAGTTCTATTCTTTTAAAAACAATGACAAATAATAAGATTTTCCTAAACTTTTTATCTTGTTTTAATTAATCTATTCGATTACTTTCAATAAACAAAATATAAGTATCTATATGTATTCAAAAAATAAGTTTGTAAACATGTAACAAGTACTTACCAAACATTACCAAATGAATATGCATGTTACTTAGCAATCTTAATAATAATAAATTACAGGGCAGAAATACCTATGGTCAATATGCATTTGTATCAGCTGACTTTTTTGAAATTATATATATATTTATTTTGTTCTTTTCATTTCTATATATGTTTAGAATAATTTATTTTGAATCATCTTTCTTGTTACTTAAAACACAAATTCGTGACTGTAGAAAATAATCTTGCATAATTTACAATTAAAATTTTTTGTTTAGATTTTACAGCTTAGCGATTTCATGCGTTCCATATGTAACTATTGCCACATTTCTATAAGCGCATTGCAATATGTTTCGAAATATTAGTGTACACATTTGAAAAAATTCTAACATTTACATCTAGAAATTTAACAAAAAAAAAATACATTCATTTTTAATTGTTTTATTTTTAGTTTTCTTGATCCAATAAATGTATTATTGAATGTTGTCGATAGATAGATAAGAAGGATAAAAATACCTGCGCGTAGACTGTAAACAATCCGAGAAGCAAGAAGTACTTCATCTCGTAATCCCGTTGCAAGCTCGATCCCTTCGATAAGTCAACTCATTTTTCTTAATCTCTCCTCAAGTTATTTATGGTGCTGGCATGACCAAATTTTTTTTTGAGAGTCACATGATTTATCATTGCAAAATCCCATGTAATCTTTATTTCCCTCAGCGGTAAAATCAATTCGCGCCGATTTCAAATCAGCATTGATAACACTGTGTTTTACTTAATGTTTATTGCTCTCTTTTAAGTTTATTTTTAGTTTCTACTTTTTTTCCCGTTCGAGCTTATCGGATTACCGATTAGTGACGATGAATAGAATCGGTGGGAAGTTTGTGTTTTTGTATATAAAGGGAATACTGTGATCTGATAGGAACAAAGACGAATCATGAAGTGCTTCGTCGTCCTCGCCCTCGCCGCCGTGGCTTTTGCCGCTCCTCAAGTAAGTTTACTACTTTATTGGTTCTTAGATTGAAGTTAAAACGGTTTCTTTTTTTTTGTAGTCTCAGATCACCACCCTGAAGGATCTGTATGCCGGAGGTTACTCCAGCCGCATCATCAGCGGATCCCCGGCGAAGCAAGGCCAATTCCCATGGCAGGTAGCCATCAACTTCGTCACCGCTCAAGGAAGCTTCTTCTGCGGCGGAGCTTTGATCGACGCCCAATGGGTGCTTACCGCTGCTCACTGCGCTGACGGGTAAGAACCAATTATACATCAATTTGAAAGAATCTAATTAAACTCGAACATTTCCACCGACAGAGCATACAGCTTCAACTTGAAATTGGGAGGTGTTTCTTTGAGCGGAAGCGAAGCCGGCCGCGTCGAGGTCTCCACTACCTACAGCATTGTCCATCCAGGATACAACAACAACTTGAACAACGACATCGCCCTCATCAGGATGCCAAACCCAATCAAATTCTCCGACAACATCCGTCCAGTCAAGTTGCCAAAGCGCGGAAGCGTTATTGGAAGTCGTCAAGAAGTCACCGTCAGCGGATGGGGAAAGACTAGCGACTGTAAGCAACATTTTTCTCTTCTACTTATTGAAATTAACACAAATATTTATATTTTCTGCAGCCGGATCCGTCAGCAATAATTTGAACTTCGTCAAATTGGTGACCATCACCAATGACGAATGCGCCGCCATCTACGGCCCAGCCACCATCATCAAGTCCACTGTCTGCTGCAAGGGCTTCCCAGAGCACAGTACCTGCAACGTAAGCATCGAAAGATCAATCAAAAACGTAAATCATTAAAAATGTCTTTCGTTAAATAGGGTGACAGCGGTGGTCCATTGGTCGTCATCGAGAACGGAGAAGCTACCCACGTCGGTGTCGTTTCCTTCGTTCACATCGCCGGCTGCGCCAGCGGAAACCCATCCGGATACGTCCGCACCGAATCCTTCCTGGACTGGATTCACGACAACACCGGCATCTCCGTCTAACTCGATCAAAACAAGGAACAAACAAAATCAATTGTTATGACAGTACAAAAAAAAAGACATAAAAACATTAATAATAAATAAATTTTTCAACACACTAATTTCCAACTATTAAAAACCCTCAAAATTATTACACTAGTTACTTTAGCAACTGACATTATACACAATTACTAATTAATGTAAATACAAATTTAATAAGAAAAATGTATTACGATTTCATATCTGCTTTTAGTCTATAAAACACTTTTACTTTCAACAGCAAGAAAAAGTTGGGTTGCTTCATTTTATTAAACAATTAACTACAAAATTAATATTCGTATTAATATTATGTACTAAGGCAGCGATCCCCAACCTTTTTGACCTTACGGACTCACAAGGACTTTTATAACAACGCAACTTAATAATACGAAAATTACAAAAAGTCGCACAAACCTGAGAGAAATACACCACAATAAATAAAATGGAAAAAAAATATGTTTCTTGGTACCGGGCCCATTTGATCTGCGGACCGATATCGGGGGTTGGGGATTGGATATTTATTTTTCTAAATTGAAAGAAAGTAAATAATAATATTTATTGCAACAATAAATTACTCAATAACATATTAAAAAAAATAAATTAAATTTCTACAATGGGCTTTGAGAAACCAAATATTAAATGAGTAAAATAAAAAAAAATCTATTTTTCTTAAAATTTTTAAATATTTTCGAGGTCAGCATTTTTGTTTTGTTATCTGCACGAGTCATTGTTATTACAATTCATTTTGCTCGTTAAGCAAAATGCTCGTTATGCGAGGTGCTCGTAAATCGAGGTATATATAATTTTCTTTGAATAAACGTTATACATATAGTTTTTGCAGTATTTTTTATTAATTTATATGAGAAAAATTGTTTCGCTTAACTAGTGTTTCACGTTACTTGTAAAATTCTCGTTACAAAGTTCTACCGTATTTAGTTTCTCGAATAGTCCAGTTTCAAACAGCCAGGGATATTGGCGGAACCGACTACCCGCACTATGCGAGGTATTGCTGCATGTCAATAGTAAAAAATATTTGTCATGGTAACAATTTAACGAATAAGGAAGTATTGAAAATATGATAACATTAAAAAATAATTCGCTTAAAAAACACAAACAAAACATTTGCATACTGATATTTGTTATCATTAGGAGGAAACGCGACGGGGGATTGCTTAACGAAGCCTGAACAGCGTTTGTAAAGTGCAATCTTATCTAGTAACCGAATTTCTAAATCGGAATGAAAATTGGAAAAGCTGCTTTAAATCCGAGTATAATCGCCACTGAAGTGGCGGAACGTGCCCAAAATAGTTAATCATGACAAAGCGTCGATAACGTTCAATTACAATCGTTACCGAAATAGACGCGTTTTAGATTCAACCTTCAAACATAACAATAACAACAACACAAATTGAGAGTGAAAACTCTAAAGTAAAACTTTTTTTTTCATTTCACATTTTTTGTATTAAATGAGATGACAATCTAAATATAACAAATTGAAAAATTGAACAAGTTTAGATGAAGATTATAATATAATAAACAATATTTTATTGATTTTTTAATGGCGAAACAATGCAAGTTTATCGCTATTAAATTGCAATCGTTTCTCCGTAATCATAGAACAAACAAATCGACATTCTAGGGATTCTGAAAGAAAACTATTGCACATGAAATGGAATAACAATAAATTGAACAATAATAAAGCATTTTTATCTTATAAATAAAGTTAATGTTAAACTTAATATATATAAATTTCACTTTAAAAATAGAAACAATTAAAGTAATAATTGTTTTGAATATTAAATTAACTATGGACATCTAATTACAATAAAGTTAAAAATTAGGTAAAATTTGGGTTGTGGTAGTTAGATTAAATAAATTGTTGTAAACAATTTTGTTGCCTATGTGTTTAATCGCGCTCAGTTTGGTATTCTTCAAGGAACTGCACTTCGATCGCTTTTTAATATTTCACCTTTTTTTCAATATATTTCAATTAATTTTAATAATGCTAAATTAGTGATATTAGAACAAAACAAACAATTATTCGATAAAAATAGAAGCAAATATAAATTTGCACCGATTTGAAATCGGACGTGATAACGAACGAAGGTTTATTGTTTATTGCTCTTTCTAAATTTACTTTTTTTCGGGGCTTATCGGATTAGTGATTACCGTAAAGTGGCTTCGCTTTAGTATATAAAGGGCGGACTGTTTCCGAATCCGAACATAGACGAATCATGAAGTGTTTCATCGTCCTCGCCCTCGCCGCTGTGGCTTTCGCCGCTCCTCAAGTAAGTTTATATCTTTTCTAGCTATTGAATTAATTTTCAGAATTAAAAGTTTTTCTCTTTTTTGTAGTCTCAGATCACCACCTTGAAGGATCTGTATGCCGGAGGTTACTCCAGCCGCATCATCAGCGGATCCCCGGCCAAGCAAGGTCAATTCCCATGGCAGGTGGCCGTCAACTTCGTCACCCCACAGGGAAGCTTCTTCTGCGGTGGTGCTTTGATCGATGCCCAGTGGGTGCTTACCGCTGCTCACTGCGCTGAAGGGTAAGCAACCAACTATACATATATTTGAAATAATCTAATTAAACTCAAATATTTCCATCGACAGAGCCTACAGCTTCCGTCTGCAAATAGGAGGTGTCTCCTTGAACGGAAACGAAGCTGGTCGCATCGAGGTCTCCACCACCTACAGCATCGTCCATCCAGGATACAACAACAACTTGAACAATGACATCGCCCTCATCAAAATGCCAAACCCAATTTCATTCACCGACAACATCCGTCCAGTCAAATTGCCGAAGCGCGGAAGCGTTGTCGGAGACCGTCAAGAAGTCACCGTCAGCGGATGGGGAAAAACCAGCGACTGTAAGCATAATTTTCTTACTACTCCAGATAAATCGCTGAATCTTATACATATGCATATTTTCTGCAGTTGGATCCGTCAGCAATAGTTTGAACTTTGTCAAACTGGTCACCATCTCCAACGCCGAATGCGCCGCCATTTACGGCCCAGCCACCATCATCAAGTCTACCGTTTGCTGCAAGGGCTTCCCAGAGCACAGCACCTGCAACGTAAGCGTCGAAACAGCAATCGAAAATTGAAATAATTAAAAATGTCTTTCGGGAAATAGGGTGACAGCGGTGGCCCATTGGTCGTCATCGAGAACGGAGAAGCTACCCACGTCGGTGTCGTTTCCTTCGTCAGCAGCGCCGGCTGCGCCAGCGGAAACCCATCCGGATACGTCCGTACCGAATCCTTCTTGGACTGGATCCACGACAACACCGGCATCTCCGTCTAAGTCGATCGAAACAACGAACAAACCTAATTAATTGCTATGACAATACAAAAAAAAACAGAACAACATTAATATAAATATTTTTCAAAACAATAACTTCCAATTATTCAATACCAACCCTCAAAATTATTACACTTATTACCTTAGCAACTGACATAATTGTACACAACTATTAATCAAAGCGAATACATTTTTTTTTATCATTCACAATCTGCCACAATTTTGGCAACAAGTTGAACAGTTTTTTGACATTGACAAAAAAGAAAAAAAACAGATAAACAAAATAACAAGCATGGAGCGAAACGATTTCCCATCGCAAATCTTCCTATAAACAATTATAAATTTAACTAAAAAGAAATAATTTGATGACAATAACAACCCAAATAAACATTGATTTTGACGACATTATGAAATTTGAATAAAAATTTTCACTCGAATGAAAACTAACTTTTAGTTTCTAAAGGGGAGGTCAAGAGTGTTGTGTCTCTTTAGTTGGGGTGGTTTTCCAGTCTGTTTTGGTAACGGGCACTGAACATGGGAATTTCAATCTTAACAGTGTTCATGTGGAGGTCGTTGTGTACCGTGTCGTTCGTCACGTACCAGGACCCTGCACCAGGGTTTGCAGGCACTTCGACTGGAAGCGTTGCAGGATCTCGATGTTGGAATTGCTGGCTATTCCCCAAAGCTGGATGCCGTACGTCCACACCGGCTTCAGCACTGTCTTATAAATTAATAGTATTGTTGTCGAGGGATAGTGGAGATCTTTTGCCGATCAGCCAGTACAATTTCGCGAACTTGATGCCCAGTTGCTTTCTCTTGGTTGCGATGTGCTTCTTCCACGTGAGTGGCGATCCAAGAACATGCCCAAGTATTTGGCATCGTCGGCCTGCGGGATGATTTTGTTGTTCAGTGTGATCGGAGGGCAGGTTCCCTTTTTGAGGGTGAAGGTGACATGGCTGGTTTTGGTTTCGTTGACTTTGATCCGCCACTTCCTGAGCCACCCTTGGTACGCGTCGAGATGACTCTGGAGTCCACGCACAGAAATAACCGGATCTCCGTTGGACGACAGGATCGCGACGTCATCGGCGTAGGTAGCTAATAATACAAATTTAATAAAAATAATTTCAACCGGAAGAACAAGTTGTGATATAACATATTCTTGATAATTTTGTTTTTCAAGTTTTCTGCCATTCATTTCTATATATCACTAACGCATTAATTTTTGATAAAAATAATTTCTATAAAATTTGTAAACATAAGTTTTTTTTTTCTAATTTTATTATAGCATTTTTCATTAATTTATATGGGAAAAATAGTTTCGCTTAACGAGTGTTTCACGTTACGAATAAGATTCTGGAATGAATTGAATTAAGCTCGGTACGCAAGGTTCCACTGTATTTAGTTTCTCGAATAGTCCAGTTTCAAACAGTCTGGGATATTCTCTCAGTCGTTCGTGGCAAAACGAGCCCAAAATAGTTAATCCTGACAAAGCGTCGATAACGTTCGATTTCAATCATTACCGAAATTGTCGTGTTTAGATTCAAACTTCAGACATAACAACAACAACACCAACAACAAAAATAAGCAGTGAAAGCTCATAAAGTAAAACTTTTGTTTTTTTCATTTCACATTTTTTGTATAAAATAATTAGTTTCAATAGTCTATAAGATTTGAATTAATCGGATGGCAATCTGAATATATCAAATTTGAAAATTGAACAAGTTTAGATGAAGATTATAATATATCAAATAATATTTCATGATTTTTTTAGTAGTGAAACAATGCAAGTTTATCGCTATTTAATTACAATCGTTTCTCCGTAATCACCGAATAACAAATCGACATTTTAGGGATTCTGAAAAAAAAACTATTGCAAATCAAATGGAATAGCAATAAATTGAACAATGATAAACCATTTTTATCTTATGAATAATTATGAACATTGAATTACAATAATCTTATAGTGAAAATTAAGAGATTTTTGTGTTAGTTTAAATAAATTAATGTAAACAAGTATATTTGATTATCTATATCTTTAATCGAGTTTAGATGAGTATTCTTCAAGGAACTACACTTTTACCGCTTTTGTACATTTAATTTTTTTTTTGCAATATATTTAACTAAATTTTAATAATGTTAAATTAGTGATATTAGAACAAAACAAACAAAGCAAATATCAATTTGCATCGATTTGAAATCGGACGTGATAACGAATGTTGATTGTTTATTGATCTTTCTAAATTTCCTTTTTTTGGCGCTTATCGTATTAGTTATTACCGATTAGTTATTGCCGCTCCAGAAGTAAGTTTATATCTATTATGATCATCACATTGAAGGATCTGTATGCCGGAGGTTACTCCAGCCGCATCCGGATCACCGGCGAAGCAAGGTAAATTCCCATGGCAAGTGGCCGTCAACTACATCAACCCACAGGGAAGCTTCCTCTGCGGTGGTGCTTTGATCCATGCCCAATGGGTGCTTGCCGCTGCTCACTGCGCTGAAGGGTAATCAAACTACTATACAAAGACATCGACAGAGCCTATAGCTTCCGTCTGCAAATAGGAGGTGTCTCCATAAAGGAAAACGAAGTCGGTCAACAAAACCTAATCCATCCATAATACAACAGCAAGTTAAACAACGACATCGTCCTCATCAAGGTGCCAAATCCAATCAAATACACAGAGAACCGGAGACCGTCTATAATTTATACACCATAACATTAATCTGTTTATTATTAAACCTCAACAAACATTTGCGGATCCATTAAGGCAATGATGCACATGTCTAGGGGCCTCAAGCCAACCAAAACATTTTTCTATAATATTTAAAATAGATTATTGTCTTTAGTATATATGCGAGCACCCACAAATAATTTTCCTACGAGCTCCAACTTTAGTTAATCCGCGACTGTTAGCAACAATAACAAAAAAGTACGTATCAACCATTTTGTAATTAATGTGACATTTTGATAAATATAAAATGTATGAGTTTAATATCTAAAATCTTAACAACAACAAAGTACCCATCTCGTATATGTGACAGTTCTAATTAGGGCGGATGTATCCGTGTGGTTAGTCGCCTGTATCACGAAAATCCGATATAAAAAAATTGGTTCAATCCTGAATATCAACAAAAAATTGTGGGGGGTCGATAAACCCGAAACGGAGTAGAAATAGGGCTAAGAGATTTATATTATTTTTTTTATGTCGTATAATTTTATTCACAATCTGTTCATCAATATGAACATTGAGAAAATTTAAGATCGCGGTTGACATTAGGTAGGTAATCTTTCCCGGTGGATAGTTACGATTATGATGATTTGATTTTAATTTGTTGGTTGGCTGTCGTCTTGTAGGTTAACTTCAGTAGTATATTGATGCTCTGCGTTTCCACTATTTCCTTTGACTGTGAATCTGCTGCTATCCTTTACATTGTCATTGTCCATCGACTTGGCTGAAGGTCCATATGCTGCACCTCATTCATTTCACTGTCCATCTGTGATGAACGATTCCCTATTGCTGCAAACACCAAGAGGGTTCAGAAAGGGCCTCAGATAGGACGACTTAACCATTCGGCTATTAGTCGCCCTGAGAGATTTATATCAAAAATAATTGATATAAATCTCTTTATATTAAAAAAAAAGAGTCTGATACAGTATATTATTTGTGCTTTGTAATTCGAATATGAATATAATATGTAGTAATGCAGATAAAAAAAACCTAAATTAAAAACAACTCGGTTTGAGAACCAAATTTCACTAAATAAGTAGAAAGTTGGCAGTTTTCAAAATATATTTCTGAAATATTTTAAAGACAAACGAATGTGACGACATTTTGAAGTTCACTGGTGCAGACGCAACTGACCTAAACACACACGAACATCATATGACTTGGGGACGACGACGCACGTGATTTTCGGTACGTGTATATGTGTATTTTATTTACAGTGCGCGCGCGAGAGCCGTCGCTTTCCGTCCTTCTCGCTCCACAGACACAGCCATTCCCTATCCGCTCATCCTCGAAGGCACTCTCTCGTACATGCATATCGATCGTTTCCCGAAGACAACACAGGTTGTGTGCACTTTCCCTTCGAAGCGCAGCATCATCGCCACCTGAAGAAAAACTCCTCGAGTGCGTGTGTATCGTCTGCCTGCGGCAACATTAGCCGAAGGCAGTACGGAAGGAGCAGTAGGATGTCGTGATCCGATGGCCTTCTTCAACAAGCTCTTCAGCTCGTCCAGGAGAAAACCGAACCGCAGGTGCCATCCGGACGCACGGTAAATCCCCTTAGCAACAAATAACAACAAAAACAATGAAACAACATAACCTATATATAGCCTGTCACCTGCCGAGCGGCTGGTGAGTCAAATGCTTGTGATTATTTCATCTCGCTTCTTCTAATTGATTCTTATCCTTTTCTTCCGATGCGGCTGCTGCAATTACCGCATTTGCAGACCCATACGTCGCCGCTATTTATCAAATGTTATTGTTGTTGTTAGATATTTAAATCTATTTATACTCGAATCGCATGACGTCTTTATCGCACAAAGAAACCGGATTCTCGCCGATCAATAAATGCATCATTTATTCATGCATACTTTTCGCACCGATGATTGTGCCTATAAATAATTTCCTTTTACTTAGCAAAGGTCACTAAGTTTTTTTTTGTTTCGTTATTTTTGGTCCACCGAATTAATAATAACTTCACATTCTTTTCCTATTTATTTTTTTTTACATTTATTTCTCTCTTTTTTTTTGCAATGTGCGCTTCGATTGCGTCGTCGACATTTGTTCAAGCCCTATCAACAAATCACGTGTCGCGTGCTGTTGCGTTTATAAATAGAGCCGTGCGTGGATTCTGTACATGTCTCATGTGACTACTCTGTCTCTTCTTTCTGCATTGCGGATCCTCAAAATGTTTCTCGCAAAATCCACTAAAGAAGACGCGTCTCTTTAAATCGTCGACCTAGACAAAGCAAATAAACAAACGAGCACACGTACAGTATTTGCGCAACCGGCTTCACATGTGACTGTTGTTCCGCGTTGCGTCGACGTGCAAATATTTATCAGTACTTGCTAATTTCCTCGTGGTGTTTATGTTTGCATTTCGTGGCATGCCGTTGACTCATGAGAGAAAATACCCGGACGAAGGGTCACCCACTTTGCTTAAATCACGCGGCCAAATGCAAGATGGCGCTTTATGTATTTCCAAAATATGTATGCAACTTTCGTCGACAATGTCATATTACAATGAAATCGATATAAATATAGTGCCCATATATGCAACCGGAATATCTTGCGTTCAAGATGATAAAAAAAAGGAAAATAAGGTTTTAATGGTCGCCTGTATCACGAAAATCTGATACAAAAGGTCGTTGATTCGATTCTCCGAGGCCGATAAACTTAAAAGGTAGAAATAGGGCCAAAAGAGATTTATATCAATAATAAATTTATATAAATCTATTTTCTAAAAAAAAGGTTTTAATTGTATTCATGATGCGTTATCATGATACAAATATACAAAGTACATCCGAGAGTATATTGACAGTAAATAGTAGTAAGATGTAAACAAATGTTAAGATGTTAAGGTTAAGAAAATAAAATATTCATGAAATAATATTATATTAGTAGTTTTGTGTTGTTTGTCTATCTGACACTATGGATACCAAAAACATACCTCCTATATTTGTAGTATGCTGCGTTATGACGTCTCAAGATCTACGAATTATGTTTATAATAATAAGATTAATGCAACGGAAATCTATAAATTATATTCTTAAATATGTTGATTTTCTATCTGAAATATATTTTTTATCTAGAAAATATTAATGAGAACCTACCTACCACTAACTATCCTTTGATGCGTTTAGTGAAAAGCTGTTCACGTTCTCTCAAGATCAAGTGCGGGTAACCGTGTTCAGGGAGTGTGATTTTCGTGGAAGGAAATTGCTGTTTGATTCGCACTCTGTGGAGAAAATCCTGGTGCCAGATGAAGATGTCTTTGTGGGAGATGGTCGGAGGCGATCCTTCATGGAGACGAGAAACGGTTACGGTTACCTGGTAGATGCTGCTGACTCGCAGGATAAACCTTTACAGAAATTAACTTCGAATGACTAATTTCAGTATACGAAACCGAGCAGCGACGTTGCTTACTTGGGTGAACTCATCTTCGGGTCTGTTGGGATGAGCTACAGGGGAACCTCGTACAAAATCCACAGCGTCGCTAATCCGAATCAGCAAGTCATCTGCTCTATGGTAATATTTGTTACTTAAACGGTAGATGTTTTGGTTCATCGACTAGTTTCTGTTGCAGGTGTTTCCGAGTCCGAGGAACCGGCCACCGAAGATGAGGAACTCTGCACCCAGCCACATCCACGTGACTTCCGGTAATGTGGAACGGTCCATTCGGCTGGAGGATTCTGGAACGAGTTCCGCAACCTCTTGCAGCGATCAATCTGTCCTCAGTACGGCAAGCGACACGCTCTTGGGTATTGTAAAATTTCCTTAAAAAATAGATTAATTGTATTAAATTGGTCTTTCATAGTTTGCAAAAGGACGAGAAGTGTGCCTCTAGACGTTCCGGTGTTAAACTCTAGTCTGATAAGTTCTTCTGGTTACGGCGGGGACCAGTCGATGAGTTCGATAAGCAGCGGGCCCCAATCGATTCCGATTGACCTGGCTCAAGGTATTGACATGCGGGAGACATTAATTGGATGCAGCCCAAAATGATCCGCCCAAAAGTTAATTATAGATTTTTGCGGTAGGGAACTCGTGCTCGGGCAACCTCTCCAAACGCTGGGCGAGGACGGCAACCACTTCCTTGGATCGCTCTCTCTGTAACTCTGAAGATCATCAACGCTACCAAAGAGGCGCGCACGGAAGCAAAATCGGACTCGCCATCATCGTAGAGCTGGGTCTGCAAGAGTGAGTACTGCAGATTGAATGATTCATGAACATCTTTAATGATGATGTTAACGTGCAGATCGTTGGAGGAGGTGTTGATGGAACACGCGGCACTGATCGATTCGTTGCTCTGGAGGGTTCGGAGCGGCGTGGAGGAGGCGTACGTCAGACACAGCGTGTTCGTGTCCAGCATGTTCGATATCGCGAGGAGTGCGGGACGATGGTTCGTGGACCTCTTCACCGGCGCCCATCAAACCGCCAACGCTTGGCACTCAGTCATCGCCAACTGTGATAGTTTATTCAGTATTACGGCCGGAAGCACTTCCGGCTCGCATTTATGCAACCGGCGACAGGACGAGTACAACTTCTTCAGCATCTCGCGGTTTCTCCGGACCTCCAATGAGCACGCCAGATCTGACGTCGCAGAGACCTTCGTCCGGGATCTGTGCGAATTGATAGAGGGCGTCGATACAAAACACACCAACTTGTAAGTAATTATTACCTAAATAATAATAATAATAATTAATTGGCCAAACATGAATATATAAGAAAAAAAAGTACATTATGTACATAAATAAATTCTAACATAAAATAAAATATATATATATATTAATAGGCTGGCCAAAGGGCTAACGAATTATTACCTAAATTTCAACAATTCAAAAAATACTATAAATATCTTGTCTTTGACGTGACATATTATTGATTGTAACTATAAATAATTATTTTCAAATAAATTTGTTAATAAATAGTTTCATCTTCTAAAATAATTAATTTAATCGTTTTAACTTAATGACTTAATTTCTATGTACGTGGTTTAACGAGTGCGAAAGCAATAACTTATTATTTTTAGTTTTATGTCCACGTTGGTGACGGCCGTTCTGACCCACCATCTCGGTTGGGTGGCGACCTCGTGTCCGGACTTCTCCGGCGACAAAGAGGCAGCGAAGATACAGGATGCTGCGAATCCGCTTTGGGGTCAACTCACCGATCTGTTCGGCGCTACCGGGCATCCATCCAAAATGTCCCACACAATCATCACCGGCCCGGAAAGTAAATCAGAGCTGATTTCGAAGATCCTGAAGGTACTCACATACTTCATCAGATGCGCCGGTCTAACCAGACGTAGTTTAACACGATCCGATGTTGAGGGAGAAAATCGCACCGTCGACGTCATATGTCAAATAAACTCTTGCATTCCAAAGGAAAATTACAAAAGGTACGAAGACTATTTGCGCGAGATCATCAAACCAGAGAAACAGCATCAGCAACAACCCCATCAACAGCAGCAACAGAATAAACATTCCTTGAAGAAAACCAAATCTAATCTGAACTCGTTGACGCTTGATAAGTTCACCGATCTTGGGCTGCAGGTCATCGGGGATGAACAGCAGTTGATCGATATAACTGAAGCAAAGCAACAGATCGAGAGGGTGTTCAGCGCGAAGAAGGAAAAGGGTGTCATCTTCGTGCTTGGCGATGACGAAAAGTTGATTGGTTTGAAAGAGGATGATGCGAAAACAGAAACATTCCCGTTCAAAGATTCAGATTTCTTCGAGTACAATGGAAGGGCAGAGATCAAGCCCAGCACGTCGTACACTTCGATCTTGGCAAGTTTGGAGAGGCCGGATGTGAGGGCGCAGAGCGAACCCCCCGAACTCACCAAAGTCAAACACAACGATCAAGCGACGAAATACAGGTATTCTGGTGTCAAGTTCAACTTGAAACAGTACCCGCAGATCGTTAAGAACTACATGCAGAGTAAAAATATCGAGCTTTCTCACCTATCGCATAACCAGAAGAAGGAATTGGAGGACTGTTGCAGCGGTTTCCAAGACAACATCGACTTTTCCAAATGCGAATTAGGAGAACCATTGACCACACCATCGAACGCTTCTGAATTAGAATTCACCAGCGATCTGGTGCTAGAGGATCGACGGCGAGAAGTCAAAAGGGTAAAAGAAGTGGTGTTAACGAAACCCGAGTTCGTTAGAACGACTGCGACGAACAAGGAGCCAGAAGCTCTAAAGTTGGTGGAGTTGCCGATGCCGATGTCAGCAGAGGGAGAGAAAAAAATGATGCCGCTTTGGGCATACACCAGCTCCTTGATGCGCGGTGTCGGCGATCACTACGTTTCCGATATGGTCCTTCAGGGCACTTGGGCGCCTAAAACTGAGTGGGAAGCAAAATTGAAGCGTGACCTCATCTCTGAAGCGCGACATCCTCTCGTAGATCAAACCGTCGACGAAGCCGTCGCGGTCATTGGCAACGTAGACACCTGGTAAGTATTTTAAATTTAATTTTATTAGTCATAATTCTTAGTTTTTCCAGGAACGTTCATGTAATGTCTAGCCATACTTACGTGATCGATAGGAAGAACACGGGAGTAATCGTTGGAATGTCACAGTTGGTTGCCAACATGCTAGAATCGCTCTTGCAAATGTGGCGACTCAGGACACCCGCAGAATACGTGAGTTTAATACGATCACCACACCACCAACAATAATATTATACTTTGTTTAAATTTCAGTGTATTCTGCATATCGAACAACGTCTCCAGGAGTTCTGCATGAAATCCAAAGCCATGGCGCAGATGCTTCTCACCACTGACTTCTGCAGCATGGAACTACTTACCTCCGCTCTTAAACTGGAGGTTAACGATGTCCCTCTGCTGATGGCCATCGCTTCCACACATTCCCCTCAAGTCACGCAGAAGTATGGAATTTGTGTGCAGTGATACCCAAGAAATATGAAGTTATATAATCGGATTACGCGCAGCATATGGCAGCACTCTTGCTTACTATATTCATATTACGTTTTCTAGAGTTTAATCATTGATAATTTTCGTTATCTTCACCTATATATTTTTTTTATTTCAATCTTTGTACATACGCCAAGTGTAATTTATTTCTTTTCCTTTCTACTATTGTTTTATGTGTATTTTGTATTTATTTATTAAACGTATGGTCGATGCATCAATAGCCTCTCTGGAAGTCAATCTTCGTGGGTATCGGCTTTCCCGCGTCGAACAGCTCCAAGTTCTTCGCGAACTGATCTACCACGTCCACGGTACGACTCACAGCAGCAACGTGAGGAGTTATTTTCACCTGCAAAAAAGTTTACAATATTCCAGTTGCAACCAGTCAATTAAGCTTACCTCGGGTATTCTCCAAAGTATGTTCTCCTTCGGCAACGGCTCCTCGTGGAAGACGTCCAAGTAAGCGGCGGAAATCCACCGATTCTTAATGGCATTCGCCAAATCTGCTTCAGCGATGATCGTCCCCCTACCCACATTAATAAATATGCTTTTCCTTTCTAGTAGAAACAGAATAATTAATATGATAATATTCCTTATAAATGATACCAATTACCATAGCAACTCTTTAAAACATCCCCATTCAAAAGTCCGATGGTAGCATTGGTGCTGGGCAACGTATTAATAACATAATCGCACTTGCTCAAAAAATCCTTCAATCTCTCGTTCGGATAATATTCGTGCACGTACTTAAATTCTTCTTTATCGATGGAAGGTCTACGACCCAGGACATTGACCTTGGCACCGAAATGTTTCAGTAATTGACCCACTGAAATGTTAGGAAAATAGCATGCAAATTAAGTTGCCTATATCGACGAATTTTGAACCTACAAACACTTCCGATACTCCCTATGCCCATAACGCCTATATTCAAATCCGAGATTATCCTGTGATGCATAATAGTACCATCCCTGCACCAGTTGGATTCCCTCTGATTTTCATAAACTCTAAATAACTCCCTTTCATGATTTACAATAGAGGCAACCACATACTCTGAAATAATCCTTCCAAATTGTTCCCCAGAGTATCTGACTACAGGAAAGGGTGGAGGATTATTGGCATCCACGAAGGGTAGCAGCTTATCCACTCCAGCCCATGTACCGTGTAGCAATTTTACCTTTTTCAAATCGTAAACTATGGGTCCTATCAGATCGTAATCTCCGATGATTATCTCTGCATTACGCAGCTCCTCGTCGTTAGCTGATAGATTGAGATATTGAAAGACAATTAAATAAAGTTAAAGAACAGAAAATTGCTGTACCAGATTTGCACTCGTATATAACGCAGTTGGGAAGTTTACCCCTAAGTCCGTTTACCAGATTTTGGATGGCCGAAAGAACTACAACACGCCTCATCTTTGTGGATTCGCTAGAAGCAAGTTATTTATAACTGGCACATGAAAACAGCGTGATTAAACTAATGATAAGATGTTGTTATTAAGTGCTTTAAGATTTTATTATTAAAAACATTAGTTTTTTTTATACAAAAAAAGCTTTACTTCAAATTATGTCAAAACAAATATTTAAACGTGTTTGCACATATATCTTATATCAGCAAATGCTATAAATAATAATAACATTAGCAAACATTTCATTTTATATTTTCGTGATCAGGATTAACAAATAATCAAATATTTTTCATCTATTCATTATTTATATTTCTGTTATAGTCATATTTGTGCATTTGTGTCAGTTTCCGCCGCGTGCTCAGTGGGGACTAAGTGGGACTAAGTGTAACAACATATACATATAACATAGGGAAGTAATATAAAAACTGAAAACTACTTTTTTATCCTGCTGAAATAAGTAGTTTAGGTTGGTGCCACTAGCTTTGGTGAGATAATCTGCTGCAAACGTTAGCGCGAGAAATTCCCCAAGTCATCGGGTTGTCCTGCAGCTGGTTCCAGTAGTTGTCTTGAGTATTTTCTAATTTTTGAAAGAATTTAAACCAAAGAGTAAGTAAGAATAATTCAAATGATATGAAACCGGCACCTTACCCATAAAATTAATAGGTTTTCAATTCAGATTATGATATATCAACAAATTACCAAAAAAAAGTTATGTAATCCCAAATAGGAGGTTATCTTTTCTTTTTTCTTTCTTTATTATCCAATTGGATTTTATTTAGTTTCATAGAACAGGATAGGATAGTAATAAAAGACTGTTTCATTGATAAACATATTATTATTTTATTTGCGTGAATTGTATTACTTTAAAAAAAATCAATAATTGTGTTTAAGTTACATAATTTAAATTTTTGTATTATTTGCAGAGATGGCCGCTATTCGCTCCTTCTCTCGTCTTCTCAACCGTCAAACCTTCGCCACTATGGCGAAACGTGGTTACTCTGATGAGATGAGCTTCACATTCGCTGCTGGTAACCAGGTAATATATCCACTAATACTTCCTTCTAAAAACAGTTGTATAACTTTCTCGTTTGCATCTTCAGGTCTTCTACGATGCTAAATCAGTGAAACAAGTTGATGTACCATCCTTCTCTGGCTCCTTTGGTATTCTTCCCAAGCATGTACCAACTTTGGCTGTTCTGAAACCAGGAGTTGTCACTGTCTTTGAAAATGAAGGTAACATCAAGAAGATCTTTGTTTCCAGTGGAACTGTCACCATCAATGATGATTCTTCTGTTCAGGTAAAATATAAGTTTTAAAATATGTATATAAATAAGATATTAATAAATTGTATTGTTAGGTTTTGGCTGAAGAGGCCTGCCCAGTTGAAAACATCGACGTGAGCGCCGCCAGGGATGTTCTGAACAAGTCCCAGAGCGAACTTTCCTCTGCAAGCACCGACCTCGTGAGTTGAAGAATCCTTATTGGAATTGAATTCTTGAAACTAATGAACATTGTTTTAGGCGCGCGCCGAAGCAGCCATCGCCGTCGAAGTTGCCGAGGCTTTGGTCAAAGCCTGCGAATAAACACTCCATGTAAAAGAAAAGCAAGATTATTAAGAAAATAGTTAAATACTTTAAGATTCAAAAAAATAAAATAAATGGAAAATCTTACATCTTCTTTAATTTGTCTACATCCTTTTTGCAAATACTTATTAATTATTTTTTTAAATTTAATTAGTTACAATTATTACTTTCTATTGGTTAGAATAAAATTTTGGAGTAATCTAAATATTCACCTAGTATTTATGCAACCCCCATTTCAATATGAAATAAATAAATTTGTTAATATATTAAGTAAATGGATTTCTATATTATTTTCGATAATTCTTCAACTATTCTGTAATTATTTTAAAGTTTAAATTATTTTTTAAAATGTGTGCAATCCAAATTGTAATTAGGTTTCAAGCGTTGAAAAGTCGAACTATAATACCGGCCATCTGAAAACTGCGATCACTGATTTTCAGAAACGTCATATGTGTCAGCTGAGATACATCGCTGCGAAAGAGAAAACCTTGGACAGCTATGACCCATCGTTGGGACTGATTCCAAATACTCTGAATTAATTTCTACTCCTGCCTACGACAACCTGCAGAATGGGTAAGCAACATCTTATCATTTTTTTCTGCATGACAATGTCTAGGTTATGGATTTTTGTTTACAAATTTGTTTCCCACTGAACTACAATTGGAACCTTCATTCCTTTGTCATTAGTTCATTATTTATGTGATTCTGCTTTCCAGCTTATAAGATGTCTTATGCCTTTGATGGCAACCATAGGAGCAGACCTGAACAGAATCTGTCTGGTTCCAGCAGGAAGAACACCAGGGATATCCTGCTGCAGAGGGCACATGATGAAAGGCAAAAACGTCAGGTGAGGATGGATTTGCAAATGACTATAACTAATCACAAACTAATTGTTTATTTACATGAAGTATCCAAGACAACTGACAATATGTTTGTTGATTTACAATACTTGTAAATAATGCACATTGAATCAAATATGTACTTTAAGTGTGATTTAGAAGGTATTATTACAAAAATGCAAAATAATTTTGATATTGCTTATATAAGTCACAATGAATAATCATTTTTTAGATCTTGCAAAAATATCTTTTAGATTATATGAATATTTGCGTTTGATTTGAATATCGAATTATATGCACTAGCTATTAAGTAATCAGTTAAATAATTCAAGAATTATATGCGCCGTTATTTTTTAAATTGGTATAAATTCATTTTTCATACATCAAGATATTATGGGTTTGCGTTTGAATTAATTTAAAAATATTGGCAAAAGTATTGATCAATTGAATGTGTGATTATAAATATAAAATATCCTTGTATCTTATTAAAATTATCATTAAATCATTTTTTCCAAAAAGTGGACTTATCCCACTATAAAAAAGGCTCATATTTTTCGAGCAAAATCATGAGCGACAACTTTTAATATATGCATTGCCAAAGCAAGCACGATTTCAATGTGTATAGAATGTTGAGTAGATAGATGTCGCCGTTGATTCTTCTTTGATAAACTTTGAAGAGTTTTTGGTAAATTTTATATGAGTTTGTTATTACGTTACATTATGACTTACTGAGAAATGGGGGGATCGTGATCAAGAAGGCGGTCTCCCCCGAGGTGAGGCCTTTTCGCTGCATGCCTTAGTAAGGCTGACCCTTGGAGCGATCCTTGTGGTTCTCATGTCAACAATTTTTGGTAGTCTGGGAATGGCGCTTGCGCTACCCCGGCCAATATTGAATTTAAAAATATATTTGTTCATGTTTTTGGATGGGTTGCTATAGTTAATTAACCATGGTACTAATGAATTTTACAGCGATAACTACGATGGTTGTTAAATTATCTTGTAACAATTTTTAAACATAGCATTTGATTTAAAATATAATTAACGATCTTTACAGGCGGAGCGTTTACGATTAAAAAGTACAGGTGTTATCCAATCGTACGCACGCAGTTATCTTGCAAGGAAGAAGGCGAAGCAGGAACAGCGCGAACTCTTCGACAAGAGCGAATGCTCGGAACAGCAGCTCATTTCCAAGCTGTTATTTTTCTACGATCCTGAAACAGATGTATTCCGATTGGTACGTTTCTTCGTGCGCACGAATTGTTACGCCTAAACATTTAATTTAATTCTGCAGATTTCGACATGCGAGCAACTCATCGCCCGACAGGAAAACGTCATGCAGACGATGTCTCAGAACGGTTCATACAGTTGGCTGATAAAAAGACTTCTCGCCAATTGTCTGAAGCTGATTTCGAAACCCAAATCTACGCCCGTCGTTTCGAACTTTCTCGATATTTTCTCGCAGAATTGCAACGTGCTTTCATACCTAATCGGCAAAGGTACCATTTTCTTAAATTAATTACCGTTAGATTTGCAATTTTTTTATTATCTTTCAGGATATTACAAGGAATTTAGGACGCATCTGCACGAGAACGAAGATGTCGATTACTCAAAACGCATGATCAACAGACCGTTCGAGTACATCTCTGCATCAAATTGTAAGATGCTCGACGAATACCTCAAGTACTTCATGATGCCGCACATCACATACAAGATTAAGAACTACCTGATTCCGTACCTTGACAAGCACAACAAGTTCCCCTATAGTGCGTTCATAAGCTTCATGAAGAACAAGAGATTTGATACTTGCAACAACATCTTATATTCTTTACTTGCCCTTGAACCTAAATCTTACGGTAAGATGCTCTTCACGCAAAAAAAGCTGAAGCTGGAATATGATCATTTTTGTTATTAACATCGATTACAAACTACGTAGTTTAAATTTGAAACTGTTTTGAATCGTGTTGCAGTTCATAATAGCGACAGCATATTGATTTTATCGCGACTAAGCTGCGACCTTCACACCATGTCGAACTCTTTGGAGGCTAGAGACGCTGATTCGGACAGCGACACGGATATGATGGAGATTAATGATGAAGACGTTACACTACAAGATTTTCTATTGTTATTCAATAAAACGGAACGCGTGAAGAACATTCTCAGCTACTTCTCCGACAACTGCGATGATATGCAGGTAGTTGAGTCATTGACGAAGCTCTGTCATTCGATGCTGCTCGTCTTCAGGGAGCCAATAAGGAAGTTTATGTAATTTCCTAGAAGTTTTAATTGTAATGGATTTATGGAGACTGATATTTGTATTCGTACAGGTTGCTTTACATGCTGACGCTGAGAGGGACCTTCCTAAATAAGCTCTGGGGGTGGATCAAGAAGCGCGAAGACCTAATCACCAACTCGCCGAATGCCTGGAAAGATGCGCAGATTCCCATCTCCGTTTTCTGCAATATGTTCACATTCTACACGGAAACTATTACGGATTCAGGTAAGATTGAATTTTTCATGTGAATGCATGCAATTTAAAGATATTTGATTTCCAGAAACAACCGATGCTAGCGAAACATTTACCTTGGCCGAACTGAAGTCAATGTGTGAACTTTTGAAGAGCGTTACTCTGAATATGATCGAGATGGCGTTCCCACTCTGCCGAACCTCACCTGTAAGTTCATCGCGGTTGTTTTATTGATGTAGTATTGATAATTGATGTTTATTAACAGAAGGTCAAGGTGTCTCCGGATACTCTACACTTGTACAACAGCACGTTGAAGACGGTAAAGATGCTACACACATTAGACGTGCGCAAAAATTTCTGTGATCCGGATTTCTGGACCAGCCGCAGGATCGCGATCTCTCCCGACCTTACCAAGCGGGATTACCTCTCCAAGACTTTAGCCCCTTTTAGCGGCATCATTCTCGACGAGGACTGTGAGTTTTTTGAATTTATTCTCGTAACTAACATCGCGTTCTGCTTCGCTTCTCGTTTCTATCTAAATATATTTGATGTCTACGTGTAGATGAGGTGTATCCGCCTCTTTCAACGATCGAGCAGCGGTCGTTGGCGATGCTGCAAAAGCTTCCGTTCATGATTGAGTTCAGCCAGAGGGTGATGATTTTACGGCAGATGTGCTTTTACAGCTTGGGAAATACGGAAACCCGTTTTAGGAGCGACTTTTACCTGGACAATGCCCTCACCGTACGTCGGAACTACCTTTACGAGGACGCTTTCGATAAATTTTCTTCCAAAGACGGTAAAGAAAAACGAATGCAATAAATAAATATACGATTGAGTTGTTTTTACAGATGAAGATATGAAGCACAGAGTGCGCATTCAATTTATAAATAACGTGGGATTGGAGGAAGCCGGTATCGACGGTGGTGGCATCTTCAAGGAGTTCATCAACGAAGTCATCAAAACCGCGTTCGACCCTAATAGAGGTTTCTTCCTTCTCACCGCTGATAACACTCTCTATCCAAATCCTCAGGTTCATCTACTCGTGCCGAACTTTGCCGATCACTACTACTTCATCGGTAGATTAGTCGGAAAAGTATACCATACCCTTAGATACGAAATCGATTAGATTGTAAACCAAGTATTTTTCAGGCAATTTTGGAGAATATTCTAGTAGATTTGCCATTGGCCGAGTTCTTCCTTGCCAAAATCTTAGTGGACAGGGCGAGCGCTCACTATTTAAAATCCTTAGATCCGGTGCTCTACAGAAACCTGCTATATTTACGCGATTACCAAGGGGACGTGCAGGATTTGGGTCTAGACTTTACCTTGGTTAATAATGATTTGGGAGAGACGCGGGTGATCGAATTAAAGCCGAACGGCGCCAACATTCCAGTGACAAACTACAACCGCTTGGAGTACATCCATCGGCTTGCTGATCTTAAACTCAATACGCAAATTAAGAAGCAATGCGCGGCTTTCAGACACGGTATACACAGCGTCGTACCGCTTCAATGGCTGCGGCTGTTCAATCACAACGAGTTGCAAATTATCATCGCCGGAGATTTCCAGGAAATGGATATTGAGGATTTGAGATTGCACACAGCCTATGGCGGCGAATTCACCGATGAACATCCGATCATCGTGTCCTTCTGGAAGATTCTGCGCAGCTTCACGGACACTCAGAAAAAGATGCTCCTAAAGTTCGTCACGAGCTGCTCGAGGCCACCACTTCTTGGTTTCAAGGTACGTGCATTTTACTTGTAGATCAATATTAAATAGTGTTTTATTCTGTAGGAGCTGAATCCATCGTTCTGCATTCAATCATCGGGGAGTGATGACAGAATGCCGACGGCCAGTACATGCCTGAACTTGCTCAAATTACCGTTGATCAAAGATGAGGAGACGCTACGGAAGAAGCTGGTGGCAGCTATCGAGCAGCAGGCTGGCTTCGAGCTGTCCTAAGTGAATAATGAGATACAGCAACAACTGGGTATTACCAATCTAAGTTAAATGTTGTACATGTGTAAGAATTAATTTATTTCTTATTTTACGTTTCATAAGGAATAGTATTTATTTTGTTTTCTTTCATATCTTTATATGTTTTTTTTTGTATTATTTCTACAGATACGATTTCAAGTGTCTTTACATTCTGTACATTGTATATATATATATGTATATTATATGTGTAACAGATTCGTTTATAGTTTGCAATTGGTCATGGGAAGACCGCGAACGCCCAACCCCTTAATTACGAACAATCCTCCGTGTCCTTCCTTTGCGTCAAGCACAACATTGTTAACAGTGAACTTGCCTGAGGTCACGTACAACTCATCCAAGTTCGCGCCGCCCCACGCTACGGAAGTTACCTGTTTCGCGGGTAACTTGATACTTTTCAAGAGGGTTTCCGGTTTGCTGGGATCTATTTGGATCAACTGGAATCCGTTGAAAATAGCAACCCAGAGGTTTCCGTCGCTATCGATGGTCATTCCATCCGGAAAGCCTTCGATGTTGTTTGCGATCAAAGAAAATATCGCTTTTCTACTTCCTGTAAAAAAAATGTGTAATATTTGTTATGATCACAATTTGAGAAACGGCGGTACCAATTTGTCCAGTTTCATCATCGTAATCGAATTCATCGATGGAGAACCTCACAGAATCTATGTAATAGAACTTGGTACGATCCGCGTTCCAGGAGAGACCGTTCGAAATCCAAATGTTGGTCACGTGCTTCGAAACATTGCCCCTTGAGTCCAAGCTGAAGAGACTGCCCTTATTAGGTGCTATTTGACCATTAATTGGTTCCTCGCCCATCGTACCTGGATCAACCAACAATCAGTGCAAATTCAATTAAATCTACTGACATCGTTACCGAACCATAGACGACCGTGCGGATCGCATTTCCCGTCGTTAATGCGATTCGTGTTAACACTGCTCTCATTGTCAACCTCTGCTAAGGTCTTCAAGATTTTGACACACGGATTGACGCCGTCCCATTCTATTTCCACGATCTTCCTGTTCATCGTCACGATGAACTTGTGCGGCTCCCTGTCTTTGGGGATGATCACAGAGACGTGTTCATCTGCAACCGCGGTTGCAACATTTATCAACAAGTCCATTAACTCTATATATCCATTTCTGTTTTACCTAGTTGAGCTTTGGAATGCGATTCCGTAGCCGGCGTGTACTTATTGATGGTCTTTTCGAAGATGTCCACATAATACAGGCTCTGCGTCTGCTGGTCCCAATGGGGTCCTTCTCCCAATTCGGTAGCACCGGCATTATGAAGCTGCTGGATCTGCATGTTGAATGATCGACAATACAATGAGTCGACCCTTTTTATACGAAACCAGTGAGTAGTAATATCTAATCACCTAATGTAAATATATATGACCTTCGTATGACTCGTATGAAGTACGTGTAATGAGAGAAACTCACTGTTGCTCACTGTCGACTTCGCGGTGCATTAATATTCTATTAATTTCCAGTTATTCTGGAGAAATAATAAGATAACAAAAATCATTATTTTTTTTAATGTTAAGACTTAAGTTGACGTCAATCAACTTTCAGATTAGCAATTCGTTATTATAAAATTGCTAAGCGTAAATTTACAAAAAAAAACTTTTTGGAGTTTATGGAAGGAACTTAAAACACAAATTTTCTTTTGATTGAAGTTTTGATAATTATAATATTTTGCTAATTTTCTCTAGATATTACAAAATTATTTTTATTATAGCTAGACGATTTCCATATATCTATAATTTGCAATTGTTCATGGTTATTCCTCGTGCACCCAATCCCTTAAATACGAACAATCCTCCGTGTCCGTCTTTTGCATCTAGTACTTCGTTATCAATTTTAAAATTTGCTGTGGTTACATACAGCTCATCCAAGTTAGAGCCGCCCCACGCGACGGATGTAACCATTTTTGCCGGTAATTTGACAGTCTGCAAGATAGTTTCCGGTTTGCGAGGATCTATCTGGATCACCTGGTAACCTTGGAAGATAGCAACCCATAAATTTCCATCGCTGTCGATGGTCATTCCGTCGGGCATTCCTTCTATTTTGTTCAATTTCAACGAGAAGATCGGTCTTCCGTTTCCTAAAAAAATGTTTCCGTAATGAAGCCAGATTGCGTAGCATTTAAGATATTGCTAATACCAATGTGCCCGGTTACATCGTCGTAGTCGAATTCGTCGATGGTGAATTTCATGGAATCTATATAGTAGAACTTGGTGCGATCTGCGTTCCAGGTGAGACCATTGGAGATCATGACGTTGCTCACGTGCATAGATATATTGCCCATGAGGTCCAAGCAGAACAAGCTGCCCATCTCCGATTTCGCCTCACTGTTGACTGGATCTACGCCAATCGTACCTGGGTGTATCAATCAATGCAAATCCAATTCAATTTCAGTACTCTCAAAGCGCTTGTTTAAGTTACCGAACCACAGACGGCCGCGCGGATCGCATTTCCCATCGTTGATTCTCTTAGAGTCCATCTCGGTCAAGGTCTTCAATATCTTAACATCCGGACTGATACCGTTCCATTCGATTTCAACGATCTTGCTGCCTACAGTAATAATAAATTTGTCCGGTTCTCCGTCTTTCGGGATGATGAACGTGACATTCTCATCTGCAAAACAATCCCTTATCGTTATTCAATGACTTCGACCCATCAAAGTTTAATTTGTGATATACCTAGCTTTGCTTTGGAGTGCGACTCCGTTGCCGGCGTGTACTTATTTATGGTCTGGCCGAAGATATCAACGTAGTACAGACTTTGCGTTCGTTGATCCCAATGCGGGCCCTCGCCCAATTCCGTTGCACCGACTATCGATACTCGCTTCATAGACATATCGAACGGTAGACACTCAAATGCACTAAATCTCGGTTTGCTTATATATTATTGAGTAATAGTATCTAATCGCTTATCAAGTAATTTGACCTTCATGTACCTCATACCAGACCATAAACAGTTTAAAGAATCAATACAATAAATAACTGCTTCATTATCTAAATATATTTATTTTTCAATGCTATTTTCGTCGTTCACATATTTAACAAGTTTTCGAAAATATCCGAAAATATCCCAAAAATATTTGAAAAAAATCATCTATTTTAAATACTATAGGAAAATATATTGGTTCGTGTCTAAATGTATAATACTCCACTGATTTAATTAAATTTTAAATTTTAATCCTGATTATTACATGATTTTCATTCTTTACGTCAAGTTAGTAATAATCATATTTGAATAATGGTCGACTAAATGGCTAACCGTTCCGTGTTATATTGGTTGCCTAGAAAAACTTGGGTACAGCACACGTAATCTATTATTTTCAAAACACAAAATGAGTTTGGCTAGTTGATTGATCCATTTATATCTTATAGTCGGTCATGGGGAGACCTCGAGCGCCCAACCCCTTAATCACGAACAATCCTCCGTGTCCTTCCTTTGCATCCAATACGACGTTGTCCATGGTGAACTTGCCTGAG
Source organism: Nicrophorus vespilloides (assembly GCF_001412225.1). Lineage (NCBI taxonomy): Eukaryota > Metazoa > Arthropoda > Insecta > Coleoptera > Silphidae > Nicrophorus > Nicrophorus vespilloides. The sequence goes on along the minus strand of NW_017100113.1, from coordinate 144,688 downwards.
GTCACGTACAGCTCATCCAAGTTCTCGCCGCCCCACGCGACCGACGTTACCAGTTTGGCGGGAATCTTGACGGTTCGTAAGAGCGTTTCCGGTTTTCGTGGATCTATTTGGATAACCAGGAAACTCTTGAAAATGGCAACCCATAAGTTCCCGTCGGTATCGATGGTCATTCCATCCGCAATACCTTCGATGTTATTCAAAGATAACGTGAAGATCGCTCTTCCGTTTCCTGAAATGGTGCATGTGTATCAGTAATATGGCTAGATGTCGCTACAATCGTTTATACCAATTTTTCCGGATTCATCGTCGTAATCGTACTCGTCGATGGTAAACTTCATGGAATCTATGTAATAGAACTTGGTACGATCCGCGTTCCATGTGAGACCGTTGGATAGGCAGATGTTATTCACGTGTTTCGTCACGTTACATTTTGAATCCATACTGAACAGACTACCGGAGTTTGTAGCTTTTTGCCAGTTCATCTGTTGTCCTCCCATCGTACCTAAAAGAATCCAAATCCCAATTCAGTTAAGTCGTGTATAAGAATAATTTACCGAACCAAAGACGTCCTTTCGGGTCGCATTTTCCATCGTTGATGCGGTTCGTGTTAACACTGTTTTCTTTGTCGACTTCGGTCAAGATCTTTATATTCTTAACATTCGGACTGGTACCGTCCCACTCGATATCCACGATCTTCCTATTCATCGTTACGATAAACTTTTCTGGTTCTCCATCTTTTGGGATGATAATCGATACATTTTCATCTGTGAAACGCATCATCATTTCAGAAAATTCAACTTTTAAATTCTATACGATTTTACCTAGTTGTGCTTTGGAATGTTTCTCGGTTGCTGGTGTATACTTGTGGATGGTCTTTCCGATGATATCAACGTAGTAAAGACTCTGCGTTCGTTGATCCCAATGCGGTCCCTCGCCCAACTCTGTAGCTCCAGCAATATGTATTTGTTGAATCTGCATCTTGAATGACTAGTATTGCAGTATTGCGGACTCTTTATACTTGAGAGAAAACAAGTTATAATGTTTGTTAACGTAATCGTATCTTTTTCCATCGATAATTATGGTGCTTCATTATAACAATTTCAGTTCGAGACATGTTATTGACGATGTCCTTCGCTGAATATTATTTGTTTATTACATGTCACCGTTTAAAAGGTGACCTTAATTCAAGTTTCGAAATATAATAAATCTTAAGATGAGTAAATGTTAACAGCTTTTTTTGGAAGACAATTCGCAAATCAGTATTTACATAATTTGTTGTTGTTTATAAACCTTGATGGTTGACCTTTTTTCTGTGTCCTTTTTTAATGTAGTACAGTCGAACCTCGCTTAACAAGCACCTCGCATATCGAGCATTTTCCTTAACAATAAAAAAGACTCGCTTAACGAGTGATGATGAGAAGAGCAGTCCGGATTGCGCGTCTGCCACATCATTTTTAAAACTTTTGTACACATATTATGTGTATTTTTTAATATGTTTTTTGGGGATGCTCGTATATATGTTTATTAGAGTAAATCATGGCTTGTTACAATATAGTGTGATACACAGGATACATATGTTACAAAGGTTTCTTACAGTATAATGAGTCCGAGGCCCGAGAGCCAACACAGAGAATACTCACGAGATAATACCGGGAACCTTACAGCTTATTACTACACACAAGAGATGCGGAAGCGACGACAGGAAATAAGAGAAGAGAGATACAGATTTTTTTCCGCTTATATACCCTAACCAAGTAGAGCCCTTATCAGACCTTCCTGGAATACCAGCTGCGGGCTGGAGTGGGGCGCACCGTACCGGGCTGAGCACCACAGTTTCATTATACGAGTAAAAATCCGGACTGAATAAACAATTAATATTTTGTCGTATACTAGGGATGGAATTCTGGACACATTGGAATTTTGACTGGTGTTGTCGTTGTGGAGTCTTAGTTGTTGGGAATTTAATGAAATTCCTTTGGTTTTACATAACTTTTTCGTTACTTGGTCGATTTAAGATTCATCTGAGACTATGCTCATCATATTAAAATTCTTATAAGACTATGTTCATCTTGAAAGGTTTTACTGAGAGTAATTCTTTTTTTTTGTTCAGCCCTCTATTTTACATAAAATAATAAACCGGTCTGGTGACAATTAAAACATAAAATACAAAAGAAGTCAAGGGATTGGTTCAGTAACCAACCTTAACATAATCACTTTGGAGGCACACGGAGTCACGAACTGCTAATTCTAAAAACGATTTGGTAGGTCTTGGGGCTTGAAACTCTTAAATCTTCGGCGATGATTCTCTGTGTTAGCCAGCTCAGCAGTAAGAGGGTCTGGGTGAATATCCAGCCGGTGTTGGTAATTAATGCTCACGGTAGTATTGTTATGTATAACAGTTATTGTTTATATTATGTTAGCCCTTATTATTTTATACATGTTTATTTATGTAAGTCATTAAGACTTAGAACAAATACCACTTAAGACTATTCTTAATCGCCATGTTGTGAACAAACTCGAAGGTCCAATCTATAATGACCTTTAATATGTACATCTGCCTAAAGACTTACGAATTAAGGAAAGATAATACCTAGTGATGAAATGTTCAGTTTTCTATTAAAATTAATTTTTCAAATTACATTATTTTTAATTATCAATATCCAATCCCACCATTGGAAGATGTTGCGAAGATATTTTTATGGCTATCTGACCCACCATTCTTCTGAATGTTTCCGTATCTCTCCACGCCTGAATCAGAAGTGGGATTCCCTTGGTCGGCCAAAAAGGGTTTCATTGGAACTCCGACGCTGCCCTGGCGATGAGAGGGCGAGTAGCTGAAAGTGGGCTTGCTCTACACTTCACGAAATAACGTCTCGCCAATTCTGCTCTTCTAATCTTCAATGGAAATACTCCGGTTTCCACGTGCAACACATCAGTGGTGTGGAGCGCAAGACTATAATTTTACCTTATGTAAAGAGCTATGCTTTTTTTTTCATAACTATGTTGTGAAATTGCGATTGTTTTGTGAAATGGGTTGCATATATATAATTTATAAGAAATTTTTTTTATGTTCATCTATAATGTTTACGCTTTATTGTTATTACTACAAATTGAATATTTCTACGGTGCTATTGCTCAGTGGAGTTTTTCCAGATCCACCTTGTATCCGGGAATTCCTCTGCATCCGGTTCTGGTGACTCTAAAGAGAGCACCTGCTGGTTTCGGTTGCTCCTCGCCCTTGACCACCAACTTGGCACTGGTCACGTAGAGGACGTCCATGTTCGGTCCTCCAAAAGCGCAAGCAGTTATCTAGAAATTGAAGATGTACGAGTATTTTCTCAATGTGGCAAGTTATGTTACCTGTTTGGCAGGGAAGTAGATTGTTTGAATCAACTTGCCGGTGTTGGGGTTGATGTGCAACAATCTACCGCCGTCGAAGACGGCAACCCAAAGGTTACCATCGGTGTCGATGGTCATGCCGTCGGGAACGCCGGGGATATCATGTTTGTCTAGATCGAAGATGGGTTTGCAATTCTCTGTAAATGGAGTTAAATTAAAATTCTTTTTCTTTTCGAGTTATATATAAATCTTACTTATTTCTCCCTTCGTTATATCGTAGTCGTATTGGTCAACGGTTCTTTTTGGTGAATCGATGTAGTACATTCTCTTCAGCTTGATGTTCCATGCCAAACCATTGGCGATGCTCACCTTTTCCAAATGCTTGCGCACTCTGTGTTTGGCAATTAGCGTGTATAGAGATCCCTTTTCTTTCTCGAGTTTTCCGATTTCCGGTTCCGGTCCCATGGTACCCGCCCACAAACGGCCGACGGGATCCGCCTTTCCGTCGTTCCAGCGGTTTCCGCGCACGTCCGCTTCCGTCTCCACCTCCAGCAGATGCTCTTGTCTGGACACCTTCTTCGAAATGCCATCCCAAGTGACCACCTCCAATTTTCTACCCACGCTGATCAGGAATTGGTCCGTGGTACCTTCCACCGGGACCAGCAGAGTCACCGGTCCGCCCTCTGAAAAAAGCAATGTTATAACAACGCACATTTAATTAACAATAAGCAAATAACGAACCAATGACTACTTTGGTGTGCGAATTGGTAGATGGCACGAATTTGTGGATGGCCTGTCCGAATATATCCACATAGTAAAGACACTGCAATTGCTCATCCCAATGCGGTCCTTCGCCCAGGATCACCTCTTCGGAAACTACTTCGATTGCTGGCGCCATCTGCGCAAAGTAAGAGAGCACAAATTTTAACACAATAAAAATAAATGTAAAATAAAAAAAAGTTCAATAGAAATTACAACAAATTTAAAAGAAATGTACACTACTTACTGCGTGTAGGTTAATGTTGGCTGATCGTTTGCGATTGCTTCAAACTGAATGCACATCTTTCGACCAACTTCTTGTGGTTTATATAGTGGATGTCCTCTTCAGTTTATGCGGAATTCAATTAACCCCGGTAGTCGGAGGTCATCGAATTCCAATTTACACCACCGTTTATCTACGATACTGAAGCATTTTAATGCTATCTTCGCGTATACAAATAAATATTTTTCGTTTTCAATTAAAAGATTACAAGCATTTCCTTTAATTAAAAGATTACTTTTACAATCATCGGTTTGTAAATTAACAAATATGTTTGTATGTGCGATAGACCCGTATATCATCACATATCGAAATCCTGCCGTAGTGAACATCTCAACATTATCAAAATCTCGAACATTTTGGCGAATTTTTGCAATACTTTCTGTCTAATGCGGAGAACGCATTCAACTTTATCACTGCCGCTTTGTGACGGAATTATTTCACAAATACAGTAGAACCTCGCTTAACGAGTTTAATCCGTTCCAAAATTTCTACATTTTTACTCGTATAGTGAAACATATTCAAAAATACACATAATATGTGTACACAAGTTTTAAAAATGATGTAGCTTCTCATCGTCACTCGTTATGCCAGTAATTTTCCTTACAATTAATTTTGCTCGTTAAGCGAGGTTCCACTGTATTCATTTTTACAAATATTGATGAGTCTAAGAATTAATGAACTAAATAGTTTTAGTTAGCGTACGAATAAAATACGGTTCCTATAAAATACACTAAACAATAGAATATCGATACTCTTTTTTTTATTCACGTCTATATAAAATAAGAAAAATACTGTTGTGATTTTAACACTTTTGAGATTATGGTTGTTGGGATTTTGATCTGAACCCATGGTATACACTTGTGATATAAAATGGCACTCTAGCAAATATTGATAGTCACCAAGTCCGTATGTATATACTTACTTGATTGAATATGAAAATAATTATGCATTATTACAATTAACATTTTTTTCTAATTATCTATTTGACGTTCGCCATTTTCAACTGTCTCTATGAGAACTATAAATATTCAGCTGTGGGAATTGAAAGAAAAAGGAACGGTTTAGAAAATCTAAATATATTTCATTGTGTATACAATATGACTAGTGAGATGAGGAAAGTGAGAGAGACTAAAAACTTTCAACTGTCGTGTGGCAGTTCGATGATGCGAAATTTACGATCCAGCTTATAAAATTTCAAAGGCCAGATATTTTTGGATGATCGAAGGCAGTGGTAGCTTGTTGATCCTGCGATGGAGCTGTCGTCCGAGGCAGGCTCTTACCCTGATCCTGCAGAGATCACGCAGATTCATCGGTTTGCTCCTTGTCTGCACGATGAAGTCGTATATCTGATCGTCGCCGCTATCGTCCTTCAGCGATTTCACGTCGAACAGCAGATTCCTGTAACGGAAGCCGGCATACACCAGGAGTCTGACCAGATCGAAGTTCCCCTGTTTCTTTGCGACACTAAGATTATCGAAGTAGCCGTGCTCGTCACGACTGTTGACATCTGCACCGTATTTGATGAGCAGAGACGCCGCGCTTACGTTGTTCAGTATTATCGAGTAGAAGAGGACGTTCCCCTGATGGCTGTTGGCGTTGATGTCCGCGTTGCAGCTGGTGAGGAGATCCAGGAACTGTCTGAATTTTTCAGGATCGTCCTCGTGCTGCACGCACAGATGCAGCGCCGACATCCCTGTTATCTGATTCACCGAATTCGCAGGAGCACCTGCAATGATAAAAATCAACATTTAAGCAGAATCCTAGATAGTGGTATTGTTGTGGGAATTACCATTTCTTAGGTAGTATGAAGCTATGTCCAAGTTCCTGACTAGACAAGCTGTCATGAGTGGAGTGTTGCCATGGTCATCTCTGGTGTTGACGAAGGCTCCAGCCTCATGAATCAGCTTGACCATATCCAAATTGTTTTGATTTGTTGCAAGATGCAGTAAATGGTGGGAATTGATGATTTTAGCTCCAGCCTTCAACAGTAGTTTGGTAGTGCTATACAAGTTATTCCATACAGCCTTATAAAGCACTGTGTAGCCAAGGCATTCTTCTTGGTTTAGTCTGGTCCCCTTGCCCACCAAGTACTCTGCAACATGCTCATGCAAATTGCATATTGCCATACTCAGAGGCGATCTGTCCTCCATGTTGTATACATTAACGTTGGCCCCATTCTCTATCAACACCTTGACTGCTTCCAGATCGCCCATTTGAGCTGCAACGTGCAGCGGAGTCTCTCTGTGCGTGCTCTCTCCATTCACATCGGCGCCCTTCTTAATCAGAAGCTGCACCATTTCTGGTCTGTCCGTGCGGCAGGCGATGTGCAGAGGACTGCACCAATGCCCATCGCACTGGTTGACATCCAGTTCGTCGTAATTATCCAACAGATACTCCACCATATCCATATGACCGCACCGCACCGAGTAATGCAACACATTCTGGCCATGAGAATCCAATCTGGAAATATCGTACTCTGGCGATTTTAGCAAAATCGAAGTTTGATTCAATATCTTTGCATACCAATTGTATAAACTGATGTCAGGGCTCACGGGCCTCTCCTGTGCGCTATTTTCATTTCTAATCTCCATGTCCCATTCCAGGGCATCCATACCATCTGGCGTCGGCCCGTCGCCAAATTCATCCAGATCCTTGCAAACCACAAAGTACCCAATATTGTTCCTCTGTTGCTGCTGCTGAGACCCATCCAGATTCAAGCTCAGCTTTGTGCTCTCTGTCAGCACTTTCAGGACTGCCAAGTTGCCTGTCTGAACAGCAGCACCCAATGGGGTGATACCTCTTGAAGATATTCTGTTCACGTTCGCCCCCCGCTCGAGTGCGCTTTTGATCGTGTTCAAATTGCCCTCATCAATTGCCACCAGTAACTCATTCTGGATATCCATAATATTAATACATTTGTTGCTACCACAAAATCTTCATCGGCCAAATGCGCACACTACGCCATTCGAATAGCTTTTATCCATTCTGGAAGTCCATAATCAAAAATTCGTAGTTTCTGCAAACTCTTCGTCTAATTCACATCAAGTTCCATATCCATGTTTTATTTATTTAGGTAAGACTTGCCGATACATGTATACAGCTGATTAACTGTCAAAACAAATGTCAACTGTGTGTATGGTGTATCTGGTAATTTCGCTGCACTACAGAACTTCCGATGACCTGATTTCACCCGCAATCAATAAAATGCTGCGCGTTGAAAATGTACACGCCACTGCTCTAATACCCACTGAATCCTCCATCTCTAATCATTAACTTGACAATTCACATATATGCAACCAACTCAACTTTAATAAACCTATACACATATATAAGTTAGTAAACACCATTCCAAATAATTCCTTCGCTTAAAACGCCTGAAAATGTAATATCGAAATAGAATATATATATATCAATGTATATTACTTAAAGGATGGGATCGTCTTCAAATTCTACGATGTAACTTTTCTTTGCTCCTTTCATCTTTTATTATTGAACTATTCAATAAATTTCTTGGGTAAAATTTACAAGAAAAGACTTTGTACATAGAAAGATTTGAAGGTCAGGAAGAGAAAGAAAATTAGTAATAGTAGTAACTAAGACAAAATAACACAAGTCAACTCCGGATCGAGTGAATCCGTCGCAGAATAAATTAAAGGAAACTTAAAAGATTTTTTTCGCCTTAAATATACAAATGAACACAAAACAAGACTACACAAAAAGAAAATAAAATTAAAGAAACTAAACTGTACACACTAATACACAATTGAAGCTAATCAAATAGATTAATTAATAAATAGTCAAAATATATTATACATATATAGCTTCAGTATTCCATGATTGTACATTTTGCATTTAGTTTGAATCCCTCCTGATTGCTTCGCTTTCTCTTAAAAATGTTTTTAATTTTGCTTTTGTTTTACTCTAAATTAAATTACAAAGAAACAAAAATGGTAACAAACGTGAGATGATGGCGATTATTGTATTACTACTAATCCGTGATTGTTGCTGTTCGTTGATGATTCCTTATAAAATTGGGGTTGTGTTGTTGTGACTAATTCTATATAGTTCCTGCTACTGGTGATGTTGATTTTTGATTGGTTTCTTTTTTTCTTAAAACAAAATCATCGGAGAAAGTTTGTGTTTAAGCTGCTTTGAGGGCTTTCATCAAACCGTCCGTGGACAAGGACTTTGGTCTTTCGATGGGCAGGCCAAGAGCGCGGTCCCAGACCATGGAGGCCAAGACACCGAGAGCCCTAGACACGCCGAACAGCACGGTGTAATAGTTCATTTCTGAAAGTCCGTAATACTGAAAGAGAAAAGAAAGAACATATCGTTATAAGATAAGACTTAACACGTTTATCGTTTGAGATGTTACCTGTAAGAGGACACCAGAGTGAGCATCTACATTGGGCCATGGGTTCTTGACCTTTCCAAGTTCCAACAGGATTGGTGGCACCACTTTATAGACGTTGGAGACCAGCTGGAAGAGCGGGTCATTGGGCAAGTGCTTGAGGGCGAATTCTCTTTGGCACGTATACCTCGGGTCGGTTTTTCTGAGGACGGCGTGACCGTAGCCGGGAACGACCTGGCCGGACTTGAGGGTCTTCCAAATGAACTCTTTGAGTTGCTCTTCGGTGGCCTTGTCACCGACTTGCTGGCGCAATTTTTGCAACCAAACCAAAACCTAAATAAACATAGAAAAAAGAAAAAAAAGTTAAAAGATGTTCTCAGATTTTTCTCATCATTTACAATGCAATTGTTGATTTACAAAATAAGTCTTTCACTTTATATATTTGTCCAATTTCCGTCTGATTGCAAGAGACAATATGTTCTCTTACAATAAGGTGACGAAAATCGTGATTTTTAATCTACCAATCTTTTGGAGGTGATACCTTCATAGTGTATATTTAGAAGTCTACCACTAACGAGCATTGGTGTAACATGTATGTAATAAGATGATTGCATGTGTGACTTACTTCTTGGTTGGCCAGGCCGTGGAGTGGTCCGGCAAGACCGTTGAGTCCGGCGGCGAAGGAGAGGTAGGGGTCGCTGAGGGCGGATCCGACAAGATGGACGGTGTGGGCAGAAACGTTGCCGCCCTCGTGGTCACTGTGAATGGTGAGGTAGAGACGCATCAGTTCGATGAATTGAGGATCATCGTAGCCGAGCATGTGGGTGAAGTTGCAGGACCAATCCTTGGATGTGTCGATGGCGCCGATGCCGCTGCCGTCCTTGAAGGTGTTGCGGTAGATGGTGGCGGCAATGACGGGCAGTTTGGCGATCAGATCCATACTGTCCTCGTACACGTATTCCCAGTATTTGGACTTGTGAACGCCGCTGGCGTAAGCCTTGGCGAACTTGCTCTCGCTGTTCAGGGTAGTTACGGCGGCGCTGAACTGTGACATTGGGTGCACGGTGTTTGGCATGTTGTTTAGAAGGGTCACCACGTGGGCGGGGAGATCGGCGCGTTCCGCCCATTGCTTCGACAATTGTTTCACCTACATAGATTCAATAGATTAATTCCAAATTCTAACGTTTTCATAGATGCGAATGCTTACCTGAGCATCGGTCGGCACGTCTCCTGTCATCAACAGCCAGAAGAGACCTTCTGGCAATGGTTCGGCACCGCCTGGAGCTTTGGGAAGCAGCTTCTGGCACTCGGGAATGGAAAGACCACGGAACCTGATGCCCTCGTCGGCGTCCAGCACCGAAGTTTCGCACACCAAACCCTTGATGCCTCTCATACCACCGTACATCTGCGCAAAGCAACAACAAAACACATTTATTATGTATACACAACATATACGCAATGCTGCATGTTTTTTTACGACCTTAAAATTATCTACAATGATTAACTGTCATCGTCGTTACACAAGCAGCATTCAAACAACCAAATACTCAATCATTCTTTTTTCCATATGGTTACATTGCATTTCATGAAAATCGTCCAGTATCACAAAATGATTAAATATTATTAATTTTACTGTAATATAGATTATCACTGACAATATTTTTTCATTAAAATCATCATACATACAATATTAAACTTTAGTTTTAGAGTTGTTTTAGAATTAATTTATCTTTAATATACAAAACAAACAATATACAGTTGCAAACATTTGAAAAAAAAAATTGTAATACCAATAATAAATATTGATCGTCTGAATGTCCTATTACTATTAATACTATTCTATAGGTAATTAGCGTTTCACTATAAAAAACGATTCGAATTTACTTAAGGAAAAAGAAAATTAAAGATTTGAAAAGTGTATAGCAATTATGATATTAACTTTAAACAAAAAATATTGTCAGTAATAGGCATTTATTAAGAATAAATTTAAAAAATGTCCAATTTCCGTCCAATTATAAGAGACAATATGTTTTCCTACATCAGTAAAGACGGAAATCGTGATTTTGATATGCCAATGTTTTGGAGGTGATAGCTTCATGGTGTTTCTTAGGAAGTCTACCACTAACGAGCATTGGCGTATATCGAAACGTTGCTAAAGAAAATACCATACAAATTGTTACTGCAGGAAACAACAATTGATATGAATTACATAACTTTCACAGTTTGAAATATAATTTTAAAAAAGCTAAACTTTTAAATGAATGCAACCAAACTACAATCCTCCAGTTAACTAGTCCAAACTGATTAAGATTACTTAAGAAAGTGTGCGCAAGGTTCATGCGTTTATATATATATAAACATATAAAATGAAGATGTACATCATTTATTCCAAATCGAAAACAAGTGATAAAAACAAAAGTAGCGTGTCATTAATTCGGAGCGTGCCTTGGCTGTTTCAAGGTTCCGTTGCAATACTATATGAAATGTTTAATTTTCCGCAAAAAAAGTAAATAAACAAAATAATTATCATTGTTTTTCTTTTACATCTCTCTCTATCTATGTAGAATACTTGTATTCATATAATCAGACCCTGGCTTTCAGAGATTTTGGACACGAATGCATCACGTGTCCACGCGTGTTTTCGTTCAAATTTTCCTCGGGCTCTATTTTTGGGCGAAAAATGTGCACATGAATAATGTTGGCGGATCGTTTTTTTTTTCTACGCCAATATCGCATTGAAATTTGTACTTTCGCGGCGGGAACTCTGGACCTTGGCTCCTGCTTGACCCCGGGCCACGGCACCCGACCCGCCCGATCGTGAATAATACACATTTAACGACCGCCGGCCGTTTGGTTGCATTCAATTCAATTATAAAATTCAGGTGATGATGAATACTAACCATGTCGACGGTGACTTCTCCGACTTTGGTGTTGCCGTGAGTCTTCCTGAAGTTCTTGACCCGCTCCTGTTCCTTTGGTATTTTAGCGGCCATAACCGCTTTGAGATCAGTCGACGCATCGCTGAATTGTCTGCAGATCTGAGACAGGGCTTTCTGTAACAACACATTAGAACACATAAGATACATATATCAACGTTGACATGCAATTATAGGTTAATTAATACTTCAAATACGTCAACTATGATTTTCAATTTGATGTTTAATTAAAATTTAAACATCCTTAAATCAGAACTTAACAAACATATGTTGTCTAGATCCTAGATATAGGGATTTTAACATCCATACATTAAGTAAAATTTTCATATAAATTCTAAACTAACTTTCAAAATTAAATAATCGTTAACAAATTTAACGTTAAAACGTAATTCAATCATAATAAGTACATTTATACGAATTTGAAGTTTCTCTTTGGTACAATAACATCAATAAACACCCGTGTCGATTTTGACGTTTACATAGATAAACAACTTTTGTTTGGAAAACATGTTTCCTATTTATAAACGTGCAAATCGCGGATTTCCACTGAGATAAAGCATGTCGGAATTGAATTACCCGCAAATTACGTAAATACGCAGCCTTATTATTTCGAGTCTAATTGCATGCGAACGAAAGCTCCTACAGATCTTCTTTGATCCGTAATAATTTCTTAAAGTCGATTTAGAAAGAGAAATTATTCTCGATTTTTTTTCTTACCATTGTTAATGATATTGTTTAATAAATACATATTATAAATTGTTACATCTCTGTGTTTCAAAAATTACGTGACCCTAAATGAAAAATAATGTCCAGTAATTGTCACAGATAAGTTAATAAATACAACTTAATTCATCCTTCATAATTGCCGATCAGATTCAACGTCAAATATTTTTTATCACATATATCGTAAATAATCACTAAATCGTGGATGATTTTTCATTATTAGAGTTGATCTATAAAATACAGTTATGTATTGACTCATGTATCATGCATTAATTTACATTACAATTGGACAATTGTGACATTTTCAGTAACATTATCATCGATTATCATATAATTATGTCACCCTTAACACAGAAATCTGGTAAATAAAAATAGGATTGAATTTTTAACTGAGTATTAAAAAAAACAATGATTGAATTAATCGCAAGTTACAAAAGAAATATATGTCAGAAGTTGAATGATCTTGCATTTATGAATCATAAAACCCGATGATCTTGAATCATTCGCGAAGAGGAATGGAGAGAATCGCGTTATAGTATATTAGTATACATTGTAACGTGATATTAATGTATGCAAATAGAGTGTGGGTGTGGAGGAACGCATTGAACAAGGATTTATCACCGCCGTTTGTTGAATTCACGTAAAGAAACAACAAAAAAAACTGCAAGTGCGAAATGTATGTAGAACAGAACGAGGAAGAGGCAGAAAATTGAATCAAAAAATAAAATTGAATGACGCAATTGCCTGAATAGATGAAAGTCTATTTCGAGCGAGCGAGGCCAAAGATTTTATTTTTTTTGTTTAATATAACTTTTCGTTGCTAAATTTAGGTGCTTCGATTACGGTGGGACGATCGGCGAGCATCAGCTGATCATCTCTCATTCGCAAAAGACGAAGCGAGTTAACAATGAATCGCTAATTCGTAAAGTCGACCGGTTTATTGATCCATTAAATATGCGCAATCAATTTCAACCTTTTGACTAATAGGTGCAAATGTATCGCACTCTATACCTATGACATAACGCAATGACAAAACAGAATTAATTTTCGACATAGAAGTAATCTCTGTTTACATTGATAAGAAGCATCGTATTGCCATCATTATCATTTCGATCGTCTCCAGTAAACATTCTGGAAGATTCGCCTCTGTTTTACTCATCTCGGCATTAGTCGAGTTTGTTTTATTACAGGACATTTTAGACGTCAAATGTTACTCTATATCTTTTGAGACTATTAACTTACATAACTTTCATGTAAAACAATAAAAAACAATAGTTCGTAACAAACAACAAAAAAATAATTCACTGAAAAATCAGTAATTCTAAATGATTCAACAACTCAAGTCACAACTGTGACAATGACGCCAATTACAAATAATGAATATAGAAATAAAATCAACCACATTGATAACTTCACAGAACTCGTTATTTCCTAGAGATTGACGTGAATTGTTTGAAGGCAATAGGAGATTGTTTTCCCAAGATGGAAGTGAATCTTGGAAATGTTTGAAGAGAATCCTCGCGTGCCAACTGCTGTTATCATCCATCAATTAGCAATGTCATCGCGTAATTCTGCGAGTTGTTAAAATGATCGAAGATTAAAGTAATCGCGTCGTTATCAGTAGGCTGATTATGTTTAACTAATCCAACCAAATAAATACCTTTAGAATTAACGTCAAGATATCTCTAACCTTAAGATAGTCTATGACAGTAAACTAAAATAAAAATCTATAAATGTAATATATTGTTGTTGTAATTTGCACATATTTTCGCTCTCCGTTGTACTTGTTTAAATGTGTTACATTGAAATCTCACTTACAATGTCAACAATGTAAATAAGTCATTATGTCACGGTTTAATAACAACGAATTGTGACGTGAGCAAACTCTAATTGTATATGCGATAATTCGTAGAGATTTTGCAATTGGCTACTTGAATAATTCAGTTGCGATGAAAACCAAATGGATAAATAATTGGCAAAGTCTGCTGACAGTCATTAAGATTTGTGTTAAATGTCGTTGCAGCAATTACGCAACCGCAGTTGCATAACGTTTATGTAAAATTTACTATGTGCATGAATAAAAGAAGTAATAAGTTAATGGCATGTTGGAGGAATCTCGTGTGTGGCTGGTGATGGCAATTCACGCGTATTTTCGGCGCCTCTCAGGGAAAAAATAGCTCGCGCCGACATTGGATTCGTATTATTAATAAAGTATATGTATGTGCGATATATCTTCGGCCAAACACGAATTCGATTTTATTTTGAGGTCGTTTTGAAACCTGCGAGAAAGAGAGAGAAGTAAACTTTTAACGACGAGGCGCCAGTATCTGCATAGTACAAGCATTTAGTTAAAATCGACGAGCCAACAGTTGGCACGCGCTTTTGGCCCACTTTACTAATCCCGAAAAGGACGCGCGTGTACTAATAAAAATCGAATCCTTCTTCATTGAGGAAAAAGACAATAGTCTGAGCCGTGGGCGTCGATGAATCGACACAAAAATCTTATCTTATCAGAGTATCTCGCGCGCAAACGAGGCCGAACAATACAGAAAACCTTGCAAAAAAAACATAATTATTCGCTTGCGTAACGAGTTTCGAAATTGTTTGTTGTCTATTTTTTTGGCGGTCGTACATAACCACAGAGTAAATAGTTGAAGATACGTAAAAGCAAATAAATAAGTTCTTCTGAATCGCATGCATAATGTATGAGTTCGGAATTCCGAGTTCGGAGAAATTGAAGGAATACATTAAAACACATTTGTAATTCAATTCCTCGCGTGGACTCGATTTTCCAATGACGTTGTCAATTCTGTTTCTTTATCAATTTTTTTTTAATGCTTCCGTAACGAGGAAGTAAGTCTCCGTGTCCACCCAATAATTGAATAAAACTATAGGTCGCATTGTTTGCGTTTCGAATCTTTAATGCACGGTTCTAAATTAAATCACGTGTCCTAGGCCATCGCGTATCCGGCCAACCGATTATTTCCACGTGTTTTCTTTGCTTCGTGACCGCACAGCCAAACAAATAATCCGCGAAAAGCAATTCTCTTCTCGTTACGTAAGTCCCGTATTCAGGATTTTCCAAACGATTCGATTGTACGAAGCGTTTTTCCCTTTTTTCGCATTACCTCATTATACGAACATATAATGGGAGCTGAGGTCGATTTTATAAACTTGTTGACCTTAGCGAAAATGATCTCTTCCTCTCTCTCGTGTGTTCATTTTCTGGATGAAGAGATTTTTATTAAATTTCGTTGGCCCCGAATTAGAGAGAGGATGATGTTCATAGGTAAGAAATTGGATTAATGAGATGCCAAAAGATGTCCTGTTATAACTGTATATATACACAATATTATATAACGGTAGCTCGAACAAAAGAATGCGATTTGCAAAGGCCTACTTTTTAAATATTTATAAAAACCCTTCATCCTCGTTGTATTTGACCGCCCCCTCAACAAGTGCAGCTCTTCGACCGAAACTATATACGGTTTCTAATGCGAAACATGCAGGTTTTTCTTTTCTCGTCAATTTTTTTCGCAACTCACTTTTGTCCTCCTTCTGCACAATCGTCGAGACGGTTGGCCAGAAGTGAAGGAGAAGGCAAATGGTTTCACTTACTTGGAGCTCAAGTCCTTTGGTTGTCGATACTCGGAACAATGCCATTTTTTATCCCCTTCACGGACAACACTCAGCGATCACTAGACTTTTTTTGAATGGAACAATCTGACGAAGGGAAAACGTGCTAACCGGACGAATTTTGATGTGCGAATGTGGGTGCCTGATTAGACGGCGGCGTCTGCCTCCAAAGCAGCGGAACCAAATGAATCCAGTCGCTCGAGGACAGGGATGGAACGAGCGGGAGTTCGCTAATCCACCAATCAGAGCATGCGTCACTCGCCGAGTCCACGCCCCATTGGCCGATGATCCGCTGCTAACTTCAATGACCATCGACCTCCAAGAAGACGCCTACGTCTTTCCAACTTATAAAACAATTGTAACCTAAGCTGCTACTGGCTGCTACCTAAGAAGATAATCTAAGCCAACAGTGCTCATCATGGTGGTCGATCACGAAAGGTTTTTAAATCGATCGATTACATATATGTTTGAAATCTCTGACGTTCAATTTATAAAAACTACACTAAATATTTAATACATTCTATCTCATTCCAACTTTGTATTTTATTTTTACCTTGCCGCCTAATACTTTTATGGTAGATCGCCGATGCTGAGCGCCCCTGATCTAAGCCAGCGCTTTCCAACCTTGATTCACCATCATTAAACCATTGGAAATGCTTGTCTAGAAACAAATAACAAAAACTGATATACAGTACAATTTAATGACAACTCTTCGACAGCTACGTTACAATAAAACAAAATTAAATACTCAATTATTTATAGAATAAGAATGTTTAGATGAAGCCTTGGAACAAATTATAAACCTTGAACCGTTACAAAAGTTAACAACAAATTCGGTTTCCAAAGGTCTTTGCATATACGAGATAACTTTGATCCGTCAATTAAGTCATCGATAAAACATTAGACTTCATATTGTGTCTAAACATTCGCAACAAGCATCACAATGATCACAATCTGTCAATGTAACCACGAAATTGATTATGAAATACGGATATATGCAACTGTCAATCAAAATCATCAGGATTACTGATTACTGTTCAATTTCAATATAAAATAACTATCAAATTCATTGTAATTCGCGTAAATGCGAAACTGTCAAACAAAAGACAAAATTGAAGTGTTAAAGTCAGTAGGTCAACTTAAAAATAAATAACAATCTAAGTGTTAAGCAAAATCTTACTCTTCGTTCGACAATTTGATTGTTGCATAGGTTAAATGTTAATTTTTTAACTTATTCATTGGACAAGTTCAGTGTGTTACGTGGGTCGTAGTTTGCGCCGTCGTTTGACAGCTGATGTGCAGAAAAGGTGGTGCGACTGACGCCTGCATAGGGAGCCTATTTCTTTTATAAACAAAAAAAAGTAAGATAAATCAAGATTTTCGTGCATGCGTTTTCCTTTCGATTAAGTAATACTACAATATCGTATTATTCTTTGTATTATTTTCTCTCGTCTTTTCGCTTTTTTTTGTCATGCACGTATATAACAGCTGGAAGATCCATAGTTCCACCATACTTGCGAATCGACACCCTTCACGAAATTCTCGTAAGTTCGTCGCAAATCGCAAACGACCGCATCTAATCAACAAACATTGTTTCAATTTTATCTAATCTAGATACATGTGAGGCTAATCAATTATATCCATCAACAATCGAAATATTTTTTGCAAATCAATTGTGTAACTTTAGAATGATTATATAAAAATATAGATATTATCTGAGTTTTTAATTATTATTTTTATATGGTCATGCACACACAAATACAGATAACAGAATCAGTTGCACTTTGCTTGGAGAGAATCTTTTATTTTCTTGGAAAAGGCATAACAGAAATATTTTGGGATAAATAAAAACTAATCTCTTTGCATCTGTCTGCCAGACTGCTTAAGCTTCGATGCGTTTATTTATGGCTCTCATTATCTGCGAGAATTGATATTTATTTTTATTTTTATAAATTGATAGATGGAACCTAAATCCTGTGATACTTTTGTGGTTTTACCACCGCTGACGAACCATGGGGTCGTTTTCGGCAAAAACTCGGATAGGCCTCAGAATGAGGTGCAGGAGGTCGTGTACTTTCCTGCGAGTGATACGTCTCCGAATACCATTCAGGTCATTATCATTGTTAATCATTTACGAATTTTTTAAAAAATGTTTTTTTTTGTGGGATGATGGTTTAGTGCACTTATATTGAGGTCGAAGCGGGTGGCCCAAAGAAGGCTGTCATTCTGAGCAAACCGGGATGGATGTGGGGCGCCGAAATGGGGGCTAACGAATGCGGTGTCGCTATTGGCAACGAGGCTGTTTGGACCAAGGATAACGAAGGGAACCATGATACGAGCATCAAAAGATTGTTGGGCATGGATCTGGTGAGGTGAGGTGATTGGCACGAAGGTATTCAGATCGTCGTCAAAATATGTGTTTTTGTCGCGATTCAAGGCTCGGTTTGGAAAGGGGTTCCACCGCCTTGGAGGCTTTGGACGTTATAACGGGATTGCTGGAAAAGTACGGGCAAGGTGGACCTTGTCAACTGGACGGCGACCTTTCCTACCACAACTCGTTCTTGATCGCCGACACCAGCGAAGCCTGGATTCTGGAAACTAGCGGAAAACATTGGGCCGCCGTTCAGATTACAAGTAGTAGATTTCGATAAAAAGGTTATCTTTATCAAAGCCATGAAATTATTGTGTTTCAGGTGGTTACAGAAATATCTCGAACGGTTTAACGATTACAACCAAGATCGATAAGCATTCCGATGGGCTGATCGAGTACGCAAAAGAGAAAGGATTATGGAATGGCGATGTAATTGTACTACAGCAACAAATCCAAAGAGATTCTTGATCAAAACGCATTTTTCAGGGAGAATTCAACTTCGCCGAAGCTTTCGGTTCTTCAGGTCAGGTGGGCGACTCGCGCCAGAAGTCCGGTGAGGATCTTCTTAAGACTTTGAGCGCAAGTAAAGACTTCAAGGAAACTGATATGTTTACGATCCTTCGTAATACGGACACCGACATCTGTCGCTCCTGCGACTCACCCTTTCCAACCCAGGGGAGCCAAGTAGGTGCAAACATATAATTGTAAACTCACTTGTAAGTCACAAATCTTGATCTTATAGGTATCCACGCTCAGTGCATTTAGACCGAGCGTTCATTGGTTCACGGCGACCCCGGATCCTAGCAAGTCTGTCTTCAAGCCATTCGTGTTCACCCCAAACGCCGTCATTTCCAAACACACCAAGTGTCCCGAAGATGAGGTAATTTTAACTGTTACCTTATTCCCGTACATCATCAACAGCTCATTTTTGTCTTCAGAAATCTGGCGAGCATACTTTGTACACCTTGCACAAGGATTCCATGAAGGACGAGGGTAACGAAATGCAGAAACTCCTATTCGCAATGGAAGCGGACTGCGTGAAAGAGCTGGACGCCATCGTCGAGAGCGTAGGCGAAGATCTGAGCGAGCTGGATGAGCTTCTCAAGGATTGCGTCGAGACCGAAGTCAAATTCTATCGCTAAACTGGATAACTTTCCAACTTGAATGCCATGCGCACCTAACAAACAACAGCAACAACAACAACAAAAAAAATCAGAAAAAAATACTTTTATTCTTCTCCACGCGACTTTCGGTATGATTTTCTCTCAATTGTGATCAGATTTCTTTTAACTCTACTCGAGTTTGATTCCTCATTGTGATATTTTCGTTTCTTAATATTTTTGTGATTTCCTCTTTCCATTCTCAAATCAGTATTCGAACAATTCGTTAGTTAAGTTATTTTGCATGTGTGTAATCATAGTCATAGGATATAGCTTTATTATCGGACGATTAATTAAACAAACCTTGATGCAGCATACTTTCGGTGCCCTCCGAATGTATCCGATTACGGAGGTTTATGAAACTTAAAATTACTGAAGAAAGAAATTATCTTACTAATACTTAATAATAAGCAAGGCTTTGCACTCGACACTGTCATTCAAATAGTAATAACTAAACTACTTAAAATGATATATATGAACTGTAATACTTTAGATGAGGATTATTTATATTTATTTCCTTTTTTTTGCACGTTATTAAATAAAATGCTAAAGCATTATATTGCTCAGTCCGAAAGAAACATTATTTACCAACTGTAATTGTAACTTATAGAACTTCTTATACATAATTATGCATCATTTTAAACTCCGTTATTCGCATGGATCTTGAAATGTTCTGGGTAAACTATATTTTGTATAATTGGATAGATTGGATCAAGAACAGGATGAAATGAAGTAATATTATTATTATTAATGTTAAAAAAAAGAAGTTAAGTGAATTTTACTTTTTATTAATGTGCTAGACAAGAAATAGAAGATATAAAGTACACGTACGTATGTAATCTTAAAGCCAAAACAATAAGTTTCGAAGAAGCGGCAAATTTTCCATGAAAATTTGTAAAATCATTTAAAGCTTATCAAGTTTAAATTTAACTGAGAATTGAACGTAATAATGAGACAACATCGTAATCACGTATGTGAGAAAATGATTGCAAATGCATGTTGCCGAACGCTGTTACATGGTGAAGTTTTGCGTGTAATCGTACTCGATCGTGGGTATTACCGATTGCATGAACTTCAAGAAAATGATGAGGTACATGTGCACTCCCAATTCTCCGCCTCCTTCCGTCACCGTTTCGATGATACTCTTCATCACTTCGGCATGTCTGTAAAATATTTGACATACTGAATGTCAGCATTACAATATTGGAATAGGAAACACACCTGCAGGGATGGACAGAAGGCATCTTGGCTATACTCATATGTGGATGCGGTTCCATGGTAACCGTCTTCATTGCGTAATCTTTGCTGATGTCTTGGAATGTCTCATCTCGATTCAATGGCTTCCGTTTCTACGGCAAAACAAAAGCTGATCCGGCGAAAGTCGACTTGATTTAATGGATACGAACCTCGTCGTATCCGGTTAGCCACAGCCTCGGCGTTTGATAGTACTTATCGTACGTTATATGCAAGTCGTAGGTGCGCGTGTGAATGATTCCGCCTTCCTCGTCCGTCTGCTTGGAAATCATCTTCTCCGGTATGTGGATAACAGTTGTGGTCTGAAATTTTAACGCTCGTGAAAATTTCGTATATTTATATATATAAACTAATGAGGAACAACCTGAGCGTCGTCTAGCATACCGCTCTCCTCAAATTCCTCCATATCCGCAGCCTCCTCATCATCATCATCGTCGTCGTTTTCATTGCATTCATCATTCAACAAAGCATCTTCCATACTCTCCACCTTCCCATTATCCAATGTCATCTCTGATACTTTATCCTCTAATCCTGTGTTATGTGGGTCATAGTGGTGTGTGTCTACCCAACCATTATCAGCATCATCAGATTCAATGATCCTCTGGAACTCCTCAGAGTACTCCATTTGCTCACATCTCCTTGAACAAGGTACATTTCGGGTGATCAAAAACTGCTTCCCCTTTGGCAGGTATGGTTTAGCTTTGGCCTCATCACCACTGGCCCATTGCCATGTCGGGCAGTGATGCACCAAATGGTCACCAGCAGCCACAAACTCCTCTGGGGTTAGCACCCCAGTCTCGCGAAACTTTGACTCCTAAAACGTTCATGATAATAATGTGATCAATGAACAGTGATAATTAACGTTCTACCTTAAGGACTGGAGTCAAGTATTCAGCAACACCAAGAGCTGTACCCTTAACACTGTTGATTACGTTCTGCATTTTAGTTAACGATCAAATTCCAACTGCTAATTCGAAAAAACATTAAAACAAAAAAGTTCATATATAGTCAAAAGGATAAGCCGGAAGAAACGTCAAAGTGATCCAAAACAACTGTCAATTAACAGCTGTCACCGATATAGAAATCTTTCAGAAATCAATTAAAATATTTAAAAAAATATATATATTTAATCAAATATAATGTAATAAAATAATGTGATAGTTCGTTAATTGTTTAATAATGTAAATACTTTAATTCATTACACAAAATCATATGTTGGTAGTTCTGGAATAGTTTTGACAACTTGCTTCAATTTGACGTTTAAAAACACGTGCGTTGTTTACAAGTCAAGTTTCATTTTTGTGATTGTTACCTACAGCAAATGTGATAATGGGTAAAGCGAAAAAGTTGAAGCCCTCGCAGATGGGAGCAAAGAAGTCTCTTGAAGAGGACATTGCTGCTGGACAATCGGTGAAAGCGAAGAACAGGAATAAAGTGCGCTCAAGAGATGAGGAGGATGATGAGGTTAGGTTTAAGAATTATTTTTCTTTGTATTTTATGTTTAACATTGATACTGTTTTTAGTATGTCGATGCTGGTCTGTCAAAGAAAATCCTGTCTGCTGTCAGGGAGCAGCAGAGGGAAATGGAAAACGAATTTGTGCCTACTCCTGTTGAAGCTATCGCACAAAAGAAAAAGGTGAAACTGGATATTTCAGATGATGACAATTCTGATTCTGAAGAGGAGACTGCTGAGCCTCCAGACACGTTTTACGAGGATCTGGAGATCAATGAGGATGACGAGAAGGCAATGGAGTTGTTCATGAGCGCAAATCCGGCGCCGAGGAGGACTTTGGCTGATATCATTATGGAGAAAATTACTGAAAAACACACAGAATTGGATACACACTTCACTGACGCGGGCTCGTTGCAATTACAAGACTTAGACCCCAGGGTTAAACAGATGTATGAAGGTGTTAAAGAGGTGTTGCAGAAGTACAGGAGCGGAAAGATACCGAAAGCGTTTAAACTTGTGCCCAAGCTGAGGAATTGGGAACAAATACTTTATATAACTGATCCACCTACTTGGTCCGCTGCTGCAATGTATCAGTCTACAAGGATATTCGCTTCAAACTTGAAGGAGAAGATGGCCCAAAGGTTTTACAATTTGGTTTTACTGCCTCGTATAAGAGACGATTTGGCTGAGTATAAGAGACTAAACTTTCACTTGTATCAAGCGGTTAAAAAGTCTTTGTACAAACCGGGAGCGTTCATGAAGGGCTTCCTTTTGCCACTCCTCGAGAGCGGAAATTGTACGCTTCGCGAAGCTATAATCATCGGTTCTATCGTTGCCAAAAACTCTATACCGATTCTGCACTCATCCGCAGCTATTTTGAAGATCGCCGAGATGGATTATACCGGAGCAAATTCGATCTTCCTTAGGATATTTTTCGATAAAAAGTACGCTCTGCCATACAGGGTCGTGGATGCGGTGGTTTTCCATTTCTTGAGATTCGAAAGAGATACCAGAGAATTGCCAGTGCTATGGCATCAAGCATTCCTGACTTTTGTGCAAAGATATAAAGCGGATATCTCCAGCGAACAAAGAGATGCTCTATTGAATCTCCTGAAGAAGCAGAACCATCCGACTATAACGAACGAGATCAGACGCGAGCTGCAGCACGCCAAATGTAGGGACGCTGAGACGGAACAACCAAAAATGGATTTCGTCTAACCTTAACATAAATTATAAGTTTGTATATTAATTACAAAAAAAAAATAAAGATTTTATTACAATGACTTTGTACTTTCATTATGTATGCATATCTGGTTGCATACATCATATACTATTCGTAAAGTGAACCTTATTAAGAAAGTTTCTTAATACAACGCTTTATTTCTTCATTTATACGAAATTCAATTATTAATTAGACGTGTTATGCAACACAGATCTAAATTTGCTAAATATGGAACTGTCATTGGTTCCTGTCCTGTCAGCTGTCAATTTTAAAGTGTGCAAGTTGGTTGCAGCCAGTTATTCAGCTTGATTCAGCTCAGGAACATTTTATACCTAAGATTGAGTTAATTTTACATATTTGTTCTGTTGCTGGGAGTGCGGTACTTGAGCCAGAGGTAAATAAATCGCTGTGCGTTGTGCTCATCATCACTCCCATTTTTGTATATATTTTCTAGGGTTTATTTTAAAAATGTCTGCGAATGGCATAAGTCCCAACTACAGTGAGCTGGAGGATGCGTTTATCACCGATGCTAATTTCAAAGTAGACATCAGCCAAAAGATGCAGGTGCCGAACAAGATTAGCTTCAGCAGTGAGAGTCTGAATGGGGGTCCACACTGGAATGAAAACATCAATATGCAGGTCCCCGAGAGGATTCTTGTTGTGGGACAGCATCAGCACATGGGCACCAGAGCACCGCCACGCGAAATCGCTTTCGACAATTCCCTTTTACCCACAGAACCATACCCATGTGATTTAAGAGTGGCCACCCCACCAAGAACACTCACATTGGACAGATATCCATTTCCTGATGCTAATTTTGAAGAACCTGAGCCTGAACCAAAACCGAGAGCGCACCAAGCCAAGCAGATAGCTAGGTTTGACTTGAATGATTCAAGTATATTGCATAGAGAGAGCAGTCCACCAATTGGTGCTGGTGGAGACACTTTGAGTGCAAATGACGAGGTGCTGCATTTACGTCGTCAGATGGCCAAATTGAATAGACGCGTTATGGCTTTGGAGTTGGAGCACCTGGGGCGTCTGCAGAAAGAGAAAATAGTATATGGATTGGGCATTGCATACTTCCTGCTGAAAGCTATCATCTGGCTAAACAGGACATGAATTCAAAACCTCCTTCATATGTAGTCTCATTTGTTCTTCTTTTCCCTTATCTGATTTAGCAGCATCTGGGATATTTTTTTACCAACATTTATTACATACCCAAGACTTACTATTATTTTTATTTTCGATTTTTTTCTCTTCATTCATGACAAAAAGATAAAACGAAGCAAAACGTAAAAAATATTTTACTTTTAATTTTTCATTATATTATACCACAAAATAAATTGTTTAAATAGTGTTTAAATTATTTAATAAATGATATTTTCACGTGATTTTTTATTGTCGAGTAAGAAAAAGGAGCGAACATTTTGCAAGTTTATATTTATAACCTAAAACATGGATTTTCTGAAGGAGAAGTTGCCGGAGAAAATTGCACACAAATTGAGTATGAAAAGTTCATTTAAATATATTTTGATTTATCTTTAAATGAAGAGTATTCGTTGATGTTTATTTTAAGGCGAAGTGGAGTCTATTAAAGAAATTTTAATATCGGAAGCGATTTCGTTACACAAGAAGTATACGATTAGTATACAAGAATCTGAGCATCTGCAGAAAATAGCAGCCGAAGTTGTAATTGGTGACAGGATTAAAGATGGTTCGTGTTATATTTATTAAAGTTTCGAGTCATTCTGTTCGAATATTAGCTTTAGGTATTGAAGACTGCTTGAGGCTCAGAACGGGATGTGCTCAAATTGATGATCTGACTCGAGGGGGATTCCGCTTCAAAATGATAAACGAGGTTTACGGAGAGGCCGGCGTTGGTAAGACGCAGCTCTGCCTGCAATTGGCTGTCGCTGTGCAAATGCCTCCAATCAGTGGCGCCGCTTTCTATGTGTGCACCGATAAATCGTTTCCAGCCAATCGACTTTTAGAACTATCACTCAGCGTCCCGTCCGCATTTGGTCTCAGCGGCGACGAGAGCCTCATGGACAAAGTGTTCGTGGAACATTCGATGGACTTCGTTAGTATCACATTTGTATAACATTTTCGGTGCTTATCCACCCCCACAATTTTGATTGTTGGTGAGATTCGAACCTGTCACCTTTCGTATCAGTTTTATGATACAGGCGACTATAGCCACAGTGCTATGAACCGCTATTAATTAAGATTTAATTCAATAATTAAAAAAACAATACTATTTGCAGATCGCCCTTCGGAGACTGCTGTTCGTGAAGTTGCCGAAGCTTCTGGAAAACGTGCGCATTAGTCTCGTCGTTATCGATTCGATAGCTGCGATTTTCCGCAGCGAAGATATCAAATACTTGGAAAGATCCAAAGAAATCGATGACATTTGCAGACAATTGAACCATTTGGCCCGGACTCACAACTTGGTGGTGGTGTGCGTGAATCAGGTAATTGAAAAACGATACCAAAAACACACCGGAAATTGATTGTGTGGTAAAACTTAGGTAACGGATGACCCTAATAGCGATACGTCAGGGCCAAGTCTAGGCAATGCATGGGCCAATTACGTCGTGTGTCGTTTCCTAATCGAACGGGACTGGACCAATGGGATTCGTCGATTCCGCGTGGTGAACGCCCCCTATCTGAAACCGGACGCTTGCCGGTTCATAATCACCCAATCCGGACTGCACTAATAAATAAAACCAATCTATACACTCTTTATTTTATTATTTTTTTTAACAAAAATTGAGAAACTGGAGTAATTAATAAAACCTATAAAAAAGGGATGCGGGATGTACGTAAATCGTAGAAAATAAAACAAACGAAAGAGAAGTAGCGCAGAGTAGTTTAAAAATTGACATTTTAACATAATAAAAACACTTTGTTTCCAAAAAAATAATAATAAAGTAGAAATAAAAAATAAAATTAAAACGATATCACAAATAGTAATAATAATTAAAAGAAATAATAGTAATATAATTATAATAATCAATAAGACCACAAAACTGTTTCGTTTTTATTAAGCTAGAGGTATTTACATTCAATAATTAAGTTAGAGACAAACTGCACTAACTACAAAGATTAATAGATTTCTGGTTTTCATTTCAAAATTTATTCTGTCTTATGCTTCAAGTTATTTTTTTTTTGTTATCATCTCGTCAAACGTCGAAACAATTCACACTTCAATTACTTTCCGCCATGTTATATTATTTGTATTTCTGTCGTTTGGTTTCGCTTAGTTTCCGTCATCTTCTCGCAACGAAAATCAATTTATATTTATATATAAAAGAACAAGGAAACAAAAAAGTACAAAACAAACATAGCACATACTATATAAAAAAAAATCGGATATATGCAGTATATAAAATATGAAATTAATTTCTCAGTTTCTCGTTTCATTAATATATAGCATCTATATAAATATATATTTATATATTACTTGTATAAGGTATATATATATGTATATATATAAATAAATACATTTAACATTACTAAAAGGAAAAAAAGATTATTTTTTTTATATATATTTATACATCTATGTGTATATAAACGGTATTTACAAGAAAAGAAATAAAAAACGCTAATATCGTTTTTTTTTAATCAAATTTTTCACTTGTTGATCGACTGAGAAATCAATTATTCATTTAAGAGTAAGTCAAATTAAGTCAGTATATCAATATATATATATATAAAGATATATATATATATAAATAAGTGTATGCAAGTGTTTCAACTTTATTTTTGATGGATTCAATTGTATTTCTTCTTCATATGTAGGTGTGTTGTTTAGTATTGATCAATAAATAAGTGTATTGAAAAGAAATATTATATATTATATATAAAACACAGAAAAGGTAAACAAACAAAAAAAACATTTTGTTTTCAACGCATTAGGGAATTACGGTGCATTTTTTTCTTATCTCATCTTTTCCTATGTTTCGCGCCCAAATAACGTAACTCTATTGTCTATTACTGGTTTATTATAATTTTTTATACAAGAAAAGACAGACGTTCGATTTTCTGTTGGTTGTTACATGTTTACAAAATCAAAAACAATTCATACGTAAGTAGCAAATTGCAAATACATACATATTACCATTTAATTGCTTAGTTTCATATTCTTACAACAAAAAAGAAAACAAACAAAATGAAAATCAACAACGGCGATACATATTTGTTTGTTTCAGGGGGTGATTTCCGGTTCGCGACAATCCTCTGTCAATGTCAAATGCAGGTCGTTTCCGTTCAATTTCAATAATTCGTTTATTACATTTTGTTTATACGAATTGAAAAGAATTGATAATCGTAGATTCCACCAAAAAAATGCGTGTGTCAATTTATGAAATTATTGGAGGAAAGCGGGTGTCCATAATTGATGTATGTTTCGTTTCGAGTCAGCGTCAAATATTTTTTTAATCCGTAAAACTTAAGCAATGTCCGCAGAGGCGCGCCCAAAAACAAAACAAAAAGGAGGGGAGCGGATACATAAATATTTGGTTTAAATAAATAATAGAAGGAGCGGCGTACAAAATGACCAAACAATTCGAATCTTGACATATCTTAACGTGAAATTAAATGTCAACGATTAAATGAAAGCCTCTCGCCCCGAGAACAAATCTAATTTAAAATTTAAATCTTCTGTCAATGTTTTGTTTTTTAATTTTGCTTAATTTAAGTTGTTTATTTGCATTCTCCCCTCCGTAAAAAATAATAGTTACAAACAAAAGACCGTAAAACAAAAATTATAAAAGTATACGCGTGTTTTAATTGAATTATGTGTGTGGGTGTGTGTTGAAGTAATTGAAGAAATTTTTTTTTGGTTTTTCATTCATATAAAAATGGGGCTAAATAGTAGTATTTATATATATATAATATACGTATATATGCATAGCATAGTAAAATTAATCAACGCCTTAATAGGACAAGGAAAAATAATGATAAAATAATTTTTGAAAGGCGCACGAGACAAAATGAGATTTAGATAGAGAGAGATAGAGAAATAGAGAGTGAGACAAAGAGAAACGAAAAAAAAATGCAAATCCCGGTTCATTATAAAAAGTCACAAAAATGCGTCGTTACATAATTATATACAATTGTATCACAAAGTCCTCCCGATCTTTCTCAACAGACAGACAGAAGAATAGACAACGGAAAAATAATAATATATATATATATGGATATATATGTATAATTAATAGTAGTAATGTAAAGTACGACCCACCTGTTTTGCTTCGGAGGAGAAGCGAGCAACCGCCTCTATAGACCGATCGACCCTTCCACGCCTTCCACTCTTCAATCGAACAAAATACAAACGGCGCGTTAACAGATAACGGAGAAATAATTACAACGAAACGAAATAATCAACTGAACGAATAACCCTGTTTTAGGGCATATTCTCACAGCTCTGTGTGACGTCCGGCAGACCGCTCTTCGAAGACGTGCCGTTGTTACTTGATGTGGTGGGTTGTTGTTGTTGCTGAGGTGGCGATGGTTGTTGCTGCTGATGCAATTGTTGCGGTTGCTGTTGTCCTTGTTGCTGCGGTTGCTGCTGCTCTTCCACTTGGCCATTGTTCTCCGCGACCTCCTCCTGGGACTCCAGCTCTTCGCTGATGTAACCTTCCTCACGTTCGCTCTCAGGCATCAGCTCCACGGCGCGCTCCAAGGTTTTTCGGGCACTGTTCGACCGCTCCAGGTAGTAACCATTGGAGTTTTCGTTGCTCTGAGCAGGAGGCGACCACGTGGCGTAGGTATACTGCGAGTTCGGCGCACACTTCTTGCTGAGCTCGTCCTGCAACCACGCGACAGCTTCTGCCCACTGCTTTCGAACGTCGGCCTGCGAGTGCAGGATCTGCAAGGCAGGCCGGCACTTCGTGAAGAGGGCTACCATGCACTTGACGCACTGGTATGCCCGCTTCTGGTAGAGGTTCTTCGACCTGGCTATGGTCTCCAGTAAACCCTCCCGCTCATCGGGAACACCCTTGATTGCGTTGTGAATACGGTGCGTCTGCCAAGAGTCCTCGAGTAACAGAACGGCGAGGAGTAGCTCGATGTGATGGCGCAACTCTTGACAGTAAGCGAACGCGATCTGCCACAGCAACTCCAAAAGCACGGTCCGCGAAAAGTGCGGATTCTCCCAGGAGCAGTACTGCAGCAGTTTTATCGACTCCTCCGTCAGGTTTGAATCCTCGATCACCTTTTTAATATAACTGCAATAATACACAAAATGTAGTAGCAAATAGTCACATCGTGACGAGAGAGAAAGAGATGGTACCTGGTGCGAGAGAAGAGGACCTCGGAAGCCTGCGGCGAGAGAGTCATGATGTACTCGCTGCAAGAAGGATCACCGTACGGATTCGGCAGGATTGGTGCACCGATGCTGGACTGGCACTTGGAGGTGATGTCACAGCACCTCACCAGACACGAAACCACCTGGTTCAACTTTCCCAGTTCGGTGTATTGAAACTTGATGGCCGGCCCAGGGCCTTCGTCCAAAGCCACCAGCATAAACGTAGCAGGTACGTTCATCCTCAACAGTTGAGCCTTCTCCTGAAGACCTAAAGAAGTAACGGACCAAACACAACATAATTATATACGATATGGTCCAATTATATGTTCTCTCCTACCTTGACTAGCATACATGTGAAACACGTTACAGTAATGAGGTAAGTGCCGTCCGTGTTCACTGACCTCGCGCTGCAACAGACCCAGAAGGGCCCAGAGGATGTGATCGCTGAGGGTGGCATTGGGGTCGGGATTGTTGAGAGTGGCAGGACACGGACTGGGGCCGTCGTTCATCGAGAAATGAGCCAGCAGCACGACGATCTTAATGAAGGCTGATCGCACCTCGTTGCTGGGACAGCTAAGTAGGTACTCGCAGAATCGATGAGGATAATTGAAGAGCATCTGCTGTGCGAACCACGTCCGTATCGAAGTGGCAGCGCGCAGATGTAGGCACAAAACATCACACCTGAAAAAAACAATATTATTCTATCCATTCATATTAATTTAAAGATCATTCGCATTTACCATTCCATGGCTGGACCCCTCAGATTCTTCTTGGTGTGCCATCCGGTGTGAAATAGGAACTTGCTTGCTAATTGGGTGCTCAGCATGCAGAGCCGTTCCGTTTCGGTGGGAAGCGGCTGTATAAGGCGGGTGCCCGTAGGAGCGTTTCCATGCACCAGCTTCCTAATGAACGAGAAGTACTCGGCCGAAAATTGGCTACGATGGTGCAGGAACTTGATATTCTGCCGCCGGATACTGTTCTCTATAGCTACGGGCATCTTCAGCAGCGGCGCAATCTCCTTCTTTTCGCCATCGTCTAAATGAATTACAGATATTAAAAACAGTTGTTCATTTGAATTATATTTCTACATCTACATATTGACTAGTTTCACACCAATTGTGCAGAAAATACTCACTCAAAGACAATGTAGCTAATTTGTTGATGAATCCATTTTCTTCGATGTCGAGACGAGTGTAGAAGAGCATATATGCATTCCACCATCTCTTCTGACGTCTGTATGTGGTTCTCTTCAGCATTGGGTCGTAGACCTCACCCATATAATCGCCACCGAAACACTGGACTTTCATCTCTTCGTCCTCACCCATGCGACATTCGGACACTTCGCCATCGTCAAACTTGTACCAACTACCCTCCCCGGTGATAGCATCTTTGTGTCTTATGTAGGAATAATAATGTCCGCCCGATGCCTGACCCGAGTGCACCACAATTCCCGACAATCTGTATCTGGTGCAGACGTCGACAGAGCTTGGATCTATGTCGCAGTCTATGATCTCTCCCTCGAGTCGCGCCAGCCCCGAAACCGTGTATGGTTCCATGTCGAGGTCACGCGGGAACTCGAAGTAGTCGTTGAACTTGATGGCGCAAACCCGCTCAAAGTCGTACTCGAATCGCTTCAGCTGGATTCCCAGCACCGGCGGCAGCTTCTTCACGCACAGCCTCTTTACAGTCACTACCTTTTTGGAGCATTTCTCGCAGTGGTATGCATCTGCACCTTCTAGCAGTTCTCCTTTCACATATTGCTCGAGCGAGTCAGGCAGACTGCTGTGATTCCTGATGTCTACGCTGATCACGCTGAACGGCTCCTCCTTCGAATATCGATGCGGACAGCCCTTGCAAATCTTCTGATCGGAGAACGAGCCGCCCAGAATCTTGCTCATGATCTGTTCGTGTCCGAGCGTCTTGAGTGCCTCGTCCAGACTCTCCACTAGAGCCATGAAGAATTCGACGGCGTCTTGCTGTTCGCGCAAATTCACTGGCTCGCCTGCAAACAAAAATATAATCAAAAACAGTTCAAACCGTGATTATAATAATAGTTGTTAATCGACAATGTACCTTGCAGTTTGAAATGTCTCCATAGTCCTTTGGGTACGTAGTACTGAAGTCGGGAACAGGCCAGATGTCCAAAAATTGCCTGCACCTGTTTTAGGATGCCTACGTTATAGTCCTTTCGATTATCATCGCGATCGTCACAGCATTCCACGTTGTCCATCTCGTTTCTGTCTTCTCCACTGAAATCTTCGTTCAGATTGGTAGCAGCTCCTTCGCATGCAAGAATTCCTTCCCGAATACTACACACCATGTACAACTGCTGAAGCACAGAGTTCATGTAACACGTTGCGCCGGCATTCTTCAGTCCGACAAATCCCTGTTGCGGTCTTGGACCTACGGATGGAAAATAATCCCAATCGACTATCGCCGTCTCCTGGTCCGAGTAGAACATGTCATTCAACATAATGACCAGTTGCTTACAGTTGGGTACGCAGCTTATGCACAGCGAGATGATTAGATCAAAGGCGGCGGCTTGCGTTTGCGGCGTGTCGCAAATGGGCGTAGCTGGATCCTCCCCCATTTGTCCGGTCCTCTGCAACTGAAGCATTAATTTGCTCGCGGGAAACAGGAAATCCTCGATCAACTCTTTGATGAAGCTGCCACGATCGGTTGAGCCCAGTTCGCACTTTTGCTCGGGTGACATGAAACTCAGCAACTCTCTGGTGAGACCAAGGTGGCCTTCCAAAAGCACATCGTGCTGACCTCGTGCCTTTCTTAGCCATGCCACTTCTGATGCAAGTAGTCCTTCTGCCTCTGGCAGCGGGCTGGTAGTATTGTAAGTGAAACTCACGAATCGGCAGAGTACCTGGAAGAATTCGTGTGAAGTCTTGGCATTCTCTAACACAAGTGTGTCGAGAAGCGAAAATAGTAAAGGTGTAATAAGTTGAAGTGCCGTTCTGCTCGCAGCGCCGTTCGTGCAAATAATGATGAACTGTTCGGCCGCCGAAATACGTACAGCTCGACACGGATTCAGCAGAAGGAGGTCGGTGAGGAACAGTTGGAAATGGTGGTGCTCTTCTGTGCACATTTCTTTTAAACTGCTCGGATTCAGGATCAAGCTCATACTCAACAGCTCGAATGCTTCCTTGCACAGTAGCACGTCGTCGGCGTGCAACTCCAGCTGAGCATTTCTTTTCGTCGGATCGCAGAGAGAATGCAACATCTCCGGCGTGGCGTTAAGAGAGTGTAGATTTGCACTGCTTGCAGCCCAAACTAATCTTATCAGTGCTTGAACCGTGTTTGCATCAGGCAATTCCCAATTCAATGCTTGACTGAAGAGTGCTTGTGGAGCTGGTCCGGAACTCGATGAGTCCGCTAGAACCAACTCCGCCAAATTGGCGGAGACCTTCAGGCTGACCTGTCTTATGAATTGGTCAGAATGACCAGGGACAGCGCGTAGCGATAACCTCAAGAATTTCCCCGGGTTTTCGCCCGAATTCTCGTTCTCAGGAGTGTGATCTTCGCTCAGCTTCACGAGCACATGAGCCACGCTGGTCAAGATCAGCTTACAAATTTTCAGAACCACCAAATATGCCGATCGTTTGGTTACCATGTCTGCAGATGACATGAAATTGTTACGGGTCAGCATCTCGAGGAACAAATGCGCTTCTCCAGAAACCATAAAGTTGTATTGGATCTCGAACGATTTCTCTGAGAGCGGGTCCAACGCTGGCATCAGCAATACATAGAGCACTTCCAAGTTGTACAAGACTTCCGATGGTGTGGCACTGAAGAACATGTTCTCCACCGTTATATCCGGATCATTGGAAGGGGTCGGAGTAAACAGTAGCAAAAGCTTTTGAATAATGCTCGAATCGCAGGGCATCAACTGCAGCAGTGCCCGCCCATTATCTCTGAGTGGCGGATAGTTCAATGCGGTTCCAAGCGCAGATAGTTGGCAAAAGAATTGGGCATAAACTGGTTGCATGGACATCAAGAGTCCCGGTAGAAGGTTTTCTGCTTCCATATTGGGTCCATCGTAAGGGTGCAGCGGTGAAGAAGTGGAGCTGTCCGAACTGCTGTCCTGAGACGAGGCCATGTTCGAGTTGACCTGCGTGACTTTAGCCAAGATCAACACTTTATCTCTGAGAGCGATCTGAGAAAGCAATTTTTTATCATCGGCCGCATCCAGTGGTTCCGAATTCACGTACAGTTCCAGCTTGCAATGTACGCCTGGTTTGATTCTACGCAGGATGTAACGTCGCAGAGATGCCAATGTATCATTGCTATGTGTGAATACCTCCATGTCTTCCACTTGTCGATTTGGACTTGAAAACCTCACGATCAACCCCATATGTTTGCCTCTGCAGGCTCTGTGCAAGGGAAGTATCTTTCTCTCTCCAACGAACCCGTTGTCGCACTCGCTCATATATTCGTGCAGTACATGCATCACCCTGCACATCTTCACCGCCTCCGCCTTGATCCTATTCTCGATCTGCTGACCGATCTCCGTCGTCTCCGATGACTGCAGCACCGTCACCGTATCATAGTGCGCCCTCAACCTATCGTAACACTCGGTTATGTAATTTTCATGAAAGTCCATCTGAGATCCAATCAGTCGTGGCCCCAGATTGGTGCTGACCTCTCGCAGCAGCTCCACTGCCCTTGCCGCTATGTCGTCGTTGCACAATGTAACAACCTTCCACAAATAATCCAAACCTATGAGATCAGGATCTTCGGTTAGAAGGGAACGTCGCTTGATCTTCAGTTTACCCGCCCTTGTGTTGACTGCTTTGAAGAACCTGTCGAAGCACTTGATGCCGCTCTCCGTCAGCAGGGTGGGCTCCAGCTGCAGGATATTGTTCTCGAAGAAGTCCTTGTTGATGCCCGGATCTAGATCAGGTTCTTCGCCCATCAGTTTCGAAAACCACTTGAAGCAGGATTCACGGTCCGAGGCGAAGACCGCGTTTTCTGCGAGACATTGCCAGATCTGTTTGGCCTGCTCTGCGCATAACCACAGCTGTCCATCCTTTAGCAGGAACCGCAAAAAGTTCAGTCTTTCCTGCACTTGCATCACGTGGCTATACCTACCATCCGGCAGATAAGTTTCGCTCGTCAGCTCCGGCGTTTCTTTGATTAAATTCCGTAAGTGATCCATGTAACATGTCAAACTATTAGTGACCAGAATGACGAGCGAATGCTGGTTTTGCAAACGCTCGATCACCTCTTGCCTGTAGAACATGTGATGGCCTCGTTGCGGCAGAATGCCGTTGGTCGATGGTTCGTACAGGCAACAAATCTCTCTGATCTGTTTCAATGCAGGCAGAGCCCACATTTCTCCACCTTTCAGCTCATCCACGCATTTATCTAACCACACAGTCTTCTGCGCATCCCTCTCCTGGGAGCAGGAGTAATCTAAAATTTTAACGTGCGCCGTCAATGCTTGATCCATGATCTCCGTCGGTGCGTCTTCATGTGCTAAATTCCAAAACAATGTCAACACCTTGTGTGCCATTACACCATCCTTGTCATCCTCTGCCAATCTCCTGATCAACTCCAATAATCTTTCTCTCTGTCGTCGCGATGCCGACGTCCACGACGCTTGAAAACACTCGAACAGGTGGTCCAGTTGCTCGGGACTAAAATCCCAGGCTAATTTCGCTAGAAGATCGTGCACGTTCTTGACGATGGCCTCGTGCTTTCCCACCTGCGCCGCCCACACCGCGTCCAAATCGCTCAAGCTCAATGCATGCTCCTTGATGACGAACCGCAGAATCTTCTCTAACTTTTCCACGTATTGCGGCTGATGTAGCGAATCCCTCAACACGATTTCCAACACTCGATTCTCATTTATCCACTTGGCCATCTTTTCGGGATTTAGAAATTCCTCCTCCTCGACGCCCTGGTGTCTATTAGGATAGTAGGACACGCTGGAGATAACCTTATTGATTTCGTTCAGGGCATTCATCTTGCCGTTGAAGCTGGAGATCTGCAGCTGCCGGAGGATCATCTTCAGCCGGAAACCCTCCAACGTTTTTATTAACTCGTCCTGATTGGAGACGCGTGAGGCCAGGTTCTTGGAGCTCTTAATGATCGCCGAGACGATATCGCTCTTCGTCTCGTTCTTCGCCTCGCGTTTTAGCTCATCGTCACTCAGCTTGTCCAGGATTTCCGGGACCATTTCCAGCACGGGAAGTAGAAATTTGTTGATAGTGTGCGGCGTGAGACACTCGTATGACAGACCAAACGGTCTCAGTAGCGCATAAACAATTGCCACGGTCAAGTTCTTGCCGCTTTGAAAACGTTCCAGAAGCAGCTGGAAACCGCCCAGCTCACCAAACTTGTTGATCAAATCTACCAACCATCCGCGTGGATTTCGTAAGTCCGTCGATGGTCTGGCAAAGAGCTCCTCCTCGGAGAGATTTGAGGTTGTGCCCACCGTTTCACTCTGTCTGGATGCGTTATACGTGTGAAACTTGTTGTTGGGATTGAGGACCATTGCTAATAGATCGAGCAGCGGAAACCAGTCGTGCGGTAGCTTTATAACGCACAGTTCTATAAGCTTGATGCAATTGTGGTTGATGCACGCCTGAATGTTCGGTTTCCAGCTGGAAACGGCGTCGTCCGTTAGGATCTTCGTAAAGGAAACGGTCAGACCTTCGCGGAAGAACCGCTGACATGCCTCGGACCTGGTGTCCACGCCCTGTCTGCACAGGTCTATCGCCGCGTTCAGCAAACTTTCAAGCTCTTGGTCTGGTAAAACCGGCACGACCCATCGCAGATTGGAGATCTTCTCATCCAAAGTCGCCAACTTCTCAACCGGAAACTGAGGCTCGGCCGGATTTTCTGGTGCATTGTTCTGCTGCTGCTGTACATTGTTGTTGTCGCATGGCACGTCGGCTGGACCTGGTACCACCGGATTTACACTCTGCAACGATTTAAGATTAGATTAGTAAACTAATATGTTTATAATCAAGAGATTTTAGTTACTATAATTACATGATTATCTGATGAATCCCCTGGTATGCCTTGTCCTCTTGTAGCTATAGTCATTTTGATTGATATTCCCTTGATTTATCTCTGTCTTTCCTTCAATCAACTTCGTACATATTACTTGGGATATCTGAAAATCAATACAAACGTTCCTTTAACCTTTAACATTCAATGAAAAAGTCAAATTAATTTCTATAAAACCGATTAACTTCAATTAACAAAAATGGCAAAACGATTATAAGTTTTATCTATGAAAAATCAATAATGTTACGCAATATTGTCTTACAATGATTCACGAACAAATGAAAACTAATAATCGGCAGAGACTAAAAATAAATTAGTGGATTTGCTAAATATGTACAAGTTGTTGTCTTATTCACAAAAATTGTAAACAACTAATTTTGAAAATAACAGATGAAACAATTCGTTCGATTTCAATTGCGAGTGTAAAAATGTAACGGAATATGCATTAATTAGATAGGTTGATATTGCACAATGCGAAAAGTGTGGATGTATCATTCGCAAAGCTAAAAATAAAACAAACTTGTGCATAAAACAAATGAACGGTAAGTAACGTCACTAAAAATAATACAAGGATTGCTTTTAAGTATCTTTCTCTCTTTCGGAGGGGAAATAAGATGAATATGATTATGAAATCTTAAAGAGGTTTGATTAAGAGCTGAAGAACTGATGAAATTCGTGAAAGATCTTAAAAATGCAGATAAAACTGGAATGAATCATTGGGTTATCAACCGAGACAGTGTGGAATAATAACATCAGAAATTTAGTTGATGCAAAACAAAAAATTCAACAAAAACAATTCTCGAAAATATAACTTGAACTTTGAATTAAATATGCTCAAATTATTTATGTTGAGATTGTGTGCAGGTAAATAAATACAATTTTAAAATAATCATATGCATCAAGGAATTCAATTCATTTATTTCATTTAGATCACCAAGTATGTATAGAAAATTATCATGAATATGTTAACGTTAATGTATTGATATTACATGCTAGAGCATAGAAACAACTAATTTTATCTTAGTTAATCAACTGATAATACTCAATGCTATTACGACATCTAAAATTGTAAATAGTATTAAGACTTATTTTAGTTAATGTCATAAAATTCTACTAGAATTATCAATTCATATATAATCTGCATCAGCATTTGTAGAAATGATCAATTGAATTAATACAATATGTATTGAATATGTGTCGTGAAGGTTGCCTGGAATACATTGGGCATTGCTGAAATTTTTAAAATACATGAGATGACATATGCTAATGGTGTTATTAGTAATACTGATGGTTCTAGTTAAAGTAGTAAAATCAAGAATGTTTTCAAAAGTAAAAGACCTTTAAAAGATCAATTTGCACAGAATTAGATAATCAGCTGATATTAGGAAAACATACTCAAGCTGCAGACAAAAACAAATGATAAAGACAGTAGGATTGATGTGATCAGCTGATTGTCGATATTCATCTTTCGATTTGATAAATTGTGTTGAAGTAGAGTGTAGGCATTAATAATGGATAATCAGCTGATTATCACTGTTATAAAAGGGATAGATAGAAGAGTAATACATAGCAAATAATTAAACCACACTGCTTTAGGCAATGAGGCAATACTAAAAATAAAACAGGGAGGCTTGTACTGTTATCTACAGAAAGAATAAGAGGTGAGAGGCAGGAGATTCTGTCAGTTTTAGGGGGGTTGAGATTAATGAGTAATTGATGTCGCTTGCAAAGAAACTGATCGACTTACCCCCCCGCGCAGGAAAACCGGAACCGTTGTCAGCGGTATCGCAGGATCCCCGGTTGCGAAGACACTCTACCGACGAAGACAAGGGCGAACACACGAATTTGGGGGGTTATTCGCGAATTCACAGTGGGCAGTCGAAAACCTACCCTACTTAAGGAATGACAAGTGTCAAACGCACCGTACGTCTGTCGTGGGGAAAAACCTAACCAAAGGGAGTGACAGAAACTGACAGATACGATTCGCAATTCTCTATGTGTGCGAGAAGAGAAAAATGCACACAGCCAAAAAGTACAGAGAGAGAGAGAAAGAAAGAGAGAATGTGGGAATTCGCACTCACCTTTTTTCCACTTGCACGCAAAAAATAAATACCAAAAAGAGAAGTGAAGAGGGCCAATGAAACGAGCACTTCTATCCTATTACGTTGTTCCCGAAAATATCCCTTTTTCCAGTCGTATTACCACACTTTTAATCTTATCCTGTGCACACTCCGCCTTTTAATAAGTATATTACCAATCCGAAATTAAAAAATAACACTATCTATACATATATGTATGTATATATATTTATATGTGTGCTCACACGAATGATGGTTAGCAATTAAAGGCTTTTCTCTTCACTAAAGAGAAAAAATAACAAATAAGTAAAAAAAAACTATGTACAATTTCGTCGCCTCCGTGTGCTCACAACTATTCGCAAACCGACGTACACACTACATATATATATATACTATATATATTTACATATATACACACATCTATTATCTAGCTGTTATTTTTTCTTGTTTCGCTCTTCTGTTGTTTTCGATCTTCTCTTACAATCGGCGTTACTCCTTCTCCTTAACCTCCACTTCTTCTTCTTCCTCCACCACTGGCGTTTTTGACAACCGCACGTACAAATGGGGAAACCGGCAAATATAAAATGGCGCCCGAAATTAACGATTGAAACATAAAATTCTATAAATATCCGACCGACAAGAATTCGAGCGCTATCATCATACCATCGGCAATCTCGAAGCACACACTCGCACACTTATAACGATAGAGAGATTAATATGAATATAGCGACTCTCTATCGGCGGCCCTCGCTAAATCAATTAAAACAAAAATGAACAATCGACAAACTTATTTTGATTTCCTTTTATATGCAATATTATACACACACACATACATATGTGTATGTTCGTGTGTGTAGTTAATATGGTTGATTCAATGTTGATATACTTGAGGTTGGTTGCAGTTGCTACGTTTATTGTTATTATTTTTCTCTTTGTTTCTTTCAGGTTTGGTTAGGAAATTCGCCGAAGTTAGTGCCAACCCTTCGCGATTACGGAACGTCGGTGCTTCAAAAATACTGCCAACGTTCGGCGCCGCCCCATATTGTTGCTGCCCGTCATCAACATCTTCTATTATTTATTTATATTTTGGAATTAGTTATGAAACTATCACTTACCTAGGTCAACAGTGCCGTCAATTGCGGTTTTCTTGAACGATACAGGACTGTATGTACTTAGAAGTGTTTCCCCAACTTGCTCTAGCCTGATTGCTACCGATGATGTAGGCATTAGTACGATAACATATGTTTTCTGTATTGAATATCTCTTCCAATTATTGCAGATTTGGATCCAGTCGCATCCATTATATTGATAGATCCGTATATTGTCGCATAACATTTTTAAACTGTCTTAGATTGAGAAACGCTGATTCGGCTAATAGGTTAGGCAACAATGGTTTGACAGGTGTCACCTGGAAGCTAACCTAGAAATCGGTTTGTTGTTGTCGCTGTGGGATTTTAAAATTAGGATGGAAAACAGAATGGAAAGCGAGGCTTTGATCCCACAGGAGATGGTGTGCGGACTCTGCGGAGAGAAACACGCGTACACCGAATGTGGCACGATTACAGTGAGCACCCACATCAAAGATAAGAAGGTGCCTTCCAGGGCTCAACTATCACTGCCAGATGGGCTGCAGGTGGTGAAGATGGCAGATGGAAGCTGCTCTGTGCAGTCCCTGATGGTTATACAAAAGGGCACAAAATTTGGTCCATTCGAGGCTAAACAAATCTTCACCATCCATCCAGCTGTATCATTCCCATTAAAGATATTCAATAGCAAAGATGAATATTTCAAAGAGTATTACTTGGACAATTCCAATGAGGCTGACTGCAATTGGATGTATTTTGTGCAGACTGCTAGTGTGTTGGAGGAGCAGAACTTGGTGTGCTTTGAGCACTGCTCAGAGATTTACTTTCTAGTTATAAGAAATATTGACATAAATGACTATTTGAAAGTATGGTACTCAGACTATTATGGCAAATTAATGAATGCCAAGACATTGGAGAGTGAAGTGGTTAATATTACCCGTGATTTTGGTGGGGTTTCTTCTTGAAACTGGAATTTGTCATTAATCACGGAATTTTTTTTTCTGTTGTGTTTCAGATGTTAATAGTCTAGTCATGAAGAATCAGGATATAACGGAGAGGGCGGCGTGGACTTGCAAGTTCTGCGGAAAACCGGAGGAGACGATAACATCTTTCGCGAAGCATATACGCGAGCATTACATCATGCAGCTGAGGAAGGTGTGCGAGCTGTGCAAGCAGTCCTTCCAAACACGTAAGGTTAGCACTGTGGCGCGGCCAGGATGAAATGAAGTTATTCCTGTGGTGTTTTGTGTGACGCAGAGTTTGAAGAAACACATGTTCTTCGTTCATTCGAACGTGACCTACGCTACTCACATTGATTTGGAGAAGGGCCGCATCAATAATAATAAGAAGACAGCGGACACCGCTGGAATCGGAGGACCTCTACTCAACGAGATCGACTCAATGGAGAATAGTAACGTCTTACTGGATCACGTACTGCCGCCGTTCGAGATGGTTCCCAGCAATTTGGAAATCGACTCACTAAATCTGGGCGTCGATAATATTCTGCAGGTGCACGAAACGTTCGACTTTCCTTTGCCAGATAACCTCGCACCGGCGGAGAGATTCTGCTGCGATATATGCCCGAAGAGCTTTAGCAAATTGCGACTCCTTATCGTCCACATGGCGGCTCACACGGGCGATTTTGTCTGTGGACATTGCAAAACGGTATTCGCTCTTTACATTTCACATACAGTTATTTCAAATGGTTTTGTCAATATTTATTATATTTCCATGGGAGTATTCAAGGAACGTAACAAAAACAAAATAAACAAGATCATTTCAGTTTTTGTTTGCAGTTATTTTCTTTTTTTAAATTAATCTTATGTTCATTTACATTTTATGGATACAAATTTGAAGACAAAACCCACTCGATTTAAAATAAATATTGATTTAATATTTCTGTCAGTTTTTCTGGACTAGCACGGTTCGCATTTATTGAAGTAATTTTATATTTCCATAGGTTTTTACAAGAAATGAGAACTTTCTGTCGCACAACTGCAACAAAAAGCTGGACATAAAATGCGACCTGTGCGATCAGCGCTTTACACTGAAGAAGTACTTGACGCGACACATCAGCTTGAAGCACAAGCAGCAGTTTATCTGCCACGGCGATTGCAAGAAGGTGTTTCCCTCGCAGAAGACGTTGGATGCGCACGCCTGTTCCCCAGAGAAGGTAACATTCCCATGCACGATGTGCACTAAGGAGTTCTACTGCAGCAAGAACCTGAACCGCCATCTCCGGGTGCACTATGCGAAAGCCATCCGTGAGAAACAGCAGGAATCGAACATGTGCGATATCTGTTCGAAGCAGTTCGCCACCAAGAAGCACCTCACGCAACACATGACCTCTCATAGCGACTCGCATTTCGTGTGTCAGGTCTGTTGCAAAAAGTTCACCAGGAAAGACGTTTATTTGGATCACATACGCATCCACAAGGGTATCGGAGAGTACGAGTGTCCGCAGTGTCGAAAGAAGTTCTCGGTGAAGAAGTATTTGACAAAACACATGCTTATCCACAACGCCGAGTACAAGCACAGGTGCTCGGTATGCGGACAAAAGTTCCGGCAACGGTCCAATCTGACCACGCACTACGGTAGGGTGCACAGCAAGAGGTGCATGCACTGCGATGAGAGTTTCAAGACTGTGGAGGAGATGAAGGAGCACGCGGCTATCCATTTCGAGAAGTGCTTTCAGTGTCCGCTCTGCGATCACATAGTGAAGCTGAAGAGTTCGTTGGCTCGTCATCTGAAGAGGAAGCATTCGCAGGAGAGCTGCGATCTAGCCAACGTGAAAACAATCGATAGGCGGATAGAAGCCATCAACGAGGAAGAGGAGGAGGAGGAAGAGGATAACGAGGACGACAATCACTGTGAT
This sequence comes from Nicrophorus vespilloides, assembly GCF_001412225.1. Taxonomy (NCBI): domain Eukaryota; kingdom Metazoa; phylum Arthropoda; class Insecta; order Coleoptera; family Silphidae; genus Nicrophorus; species Nicrophorus vespilloides. Next base: position 101,826 of record NW_017100113.1, on the reverse strand, counting down.
ATTGCTGATCTGCTAAGCCTGAGAGAGGGTTCAAAGGACGATGACGACGTACTGCACGACATCGACAGCAATTTAGAGCGGTACATCGGGGACGGGTACGATACCAATCTTATTCCAGGTGGCCCAAAGAATCTCGATGGCGTATTGGACTTTAACAGTCTCGAGATGGAATTCGAGAAGAACATACGGAGCAACGCCACCCTCTCGATGCCGGAGCTGGACAGCCTAGAACAAAATTTATTAGGTAAATTCATGTTGAAATTCTCATTTTAAGTTTTGGTCGTTTTATTTAAATTTTGATACAAAAGGTAGACTCGCTTCAACTATTATGTGAAAATAAATTGATCAACCAATCGTAATCGATCTGTGACCTCGTTGGAGGAGTCTGAAATCATCAATTTTATATTCGGTTATGATTACTTGAGTTACGTCTACCTTTTGGTATTTGGAAAGTAGCAAATGAAAAGTTTATATTTGTCGTTGCGCAATGTTGCAATTTATTAAATCCACTGTTGTTATTTTCAGGTGATAATGCATACTTGGGTTCGAATGATGCTATCGACCAGAGCAAAATGCTTCTCTACATATTAGATCATAAGGACCAAAGCAAATAAATCTGCAATTTCATGTGATATTCGTGTGTTCCTATATGTTCATTTTAATTTTAGTTACGTTGGTACCTCTGCGAAGAAGTCTTTAATGTGGTGTGTTCGGTGTCTTTACGTTGGCAACGATTCTGGTTGGCGTCATTAGCCGCCATTTCTATTTTGGGCTTCAGTTTGTTGCTGCGATATATTGTTTTATTAATTTTTCTGCTAAGTGAGTGAGTGTGGTTGGATTGAAAATATGGTTGACAAGATGGATATGAGTTTGGATGATATAATCAAGACTGGAAAACCGAGCGGTGGCGGAAGAGGCCGTGGTGGCGGCAAGCGGGGCGGCCGCGGAGTCTCACGAGGAAGTACCAGGGGCGGCGGAAGAGGAGGCGCCCAATTCAGCAGAGGAGGCGGCGGTGGACAATTGAGGGGCGGCGTTCAAAGGGGGCGCAATCGGGGCGGCGTCGCCAGGCCATACATCAGGGTAAAAATCTCCTCAATCTTCCCAGACACACGTGCAGAAATACGTTATATCATATCCCGGAACACCGATGATGCAACGGGGGCAGTTGTTGATAATGTTGTTATCGATGATGATAATGATGCGGCAGTGGCGAAGTGGTGGAAAGTCTGCGTGTGATAAATAACCCAGAAATAGTGTTGATGATCAGTATAAAAATAATATTTAGTGTTGCGTGTGCCAAGTGTGCGGAGCGCATTTTTGAAGTCTGAATTGTTCTGTCCCCAGGGAGATGTTAACAGTGCTTGGAAGCACGATTTGTTTGAGGGCTATGGCCCGAGGAAACTGGCGGCTGTCAGGGCAGCTGTGCAATCCAGCATGGGGCCAACTAAACTGATGGTCTCCAATTTGGACTTTGGGGTCTCAGACTCTGACATCCAAGAGCTGTTTGCAGAGTTCGGACCGCTGAAAAATGCCGCCGTGCATTATGATCGCTCAGGGCGGTCGCTGGGAACAGCTGATGTAATTTTTGAGAGGAAGATGGATGCCATCAAGGCAATGAAACAGTACAACGGAGTCCCATTGGATGGACGCGCTATGAACATACAGATCACCACATCAGAGATCCAGTCAGTGCTGAGGAGTGGCAGAATCATGGGAGGTGGACCAACTGGACCCATAGGCATGGAGAGAAAGTTCAGCAGCAATAATAGAGGTGGTAGCCCAAGGAGAGGAGGACCCAAGAGCAGGCCAACGAGAGGTAATGAAACAAAAATATTCAATTAAGAAATAAGCTTATTATCAAATCTTTCTTCATGAGTAGGACGCGGCGGTGGAGGTCGCAATCCCAGGAATACGAAGAAACCAGGAGCGCCCCCAACTGCGGAACAGTTAGACGCAGAGCTTGACGCCTACACCAAGGAGATGAAATAGTACCGTTTTTAAAATAATTTTAAAACACATGCAAAAAAGAAAGGAACAACAAGATAAAACCTCAAAGACTTTTTTCGTACTATTGTTTTGTGTGTAATCAGAAGCAACAGAAATGGTTCACATAATTTAGTTTACATGTGACAAAACCCTAATTTATCTATTTCTCAATCCTTAAGTCTCTTTAGGTTACATGTAAACTTTATTTTTAGTTTTGTTTTCTTCCGGTAACCGCGATAATTCGTAATAATAATATTACATTGAATGAAAGGAAATGTAAGGATAATCAATTTGCAATAACTTTTTACAACATTTTAATGAGCCTTCGAAATTAAAAAGAGAAATTACTTTGAAAATATATTATATATATATAGCATTAGTATATATATATAATTATTATATAAATAATTACAAATAAGAAATACAATTTATTTAATGAAAATAGGTTAATAATAAAGAAGTTATTGAAACATTAAGATTAGTGTTTTTCTTTCTTCAAAAAATTAGGATTTAAATTTCCTTTTTTTGGGCGGGGAGGAGGTGATCACTTGTTAGTAATAAGAGTTTAAGAAGCGGATACTTTCTAAATTGGATTAGTTCAGTGTAAGTAATCTGAAGCGAGTTTGGATTTGTTATCTCGAACGTCGCTTAGATTGGGCGCATACGATAAGATTTCTTGGTAGATGTTGCCGTTTTGCTTTTCGGCGGCTCGATGCAGGGCCGTTTTTCCGTCAGCGTCCTGGAGACGCGCATTTGCCTTGTGCGCTATCAACAATCGGACCACATCCAATTTACCTGTAATTAATGTAATTTATTGGTTGGTTGGTTCGTTGATCAGTGGTGGGTGGTTGGTTTATTTAGGGGTGGTGGGGGGTGGTCTAGGTTGTATCACCAACCTGTGCTGGCAGCTCTGTGAAGTGCAGTCGCAAGGCCGGCCCTGGTTGTGGCATCAACGAAAGCCCCGTGCTTTAGGAGGAACTTGCAGACTTCCAAGTGACCCGCTCGCGCCGCATAATGCAAGGCCGTGTACCCGGCTTTATCAGGTCTGTCTACACATTCACCTTTAAACTTAACCAACTGTTCAACCCTGTCCAAGTCCCCGCAGTGGGCCGCAGCCCAAATACCACGTTCGAACTCCAGCTCATCCAGAGTTTGTTGAACGCCGCTAACGGCATGATGACACTGACAGTCATGACAGTTCGACATTGTTATTATTTTTGTTTGCTGGATGCTCAGTTTTTAGACCTCGCGTTGCATCGTCCAGACGATCTCTGATTCGCCGGATTGAGTGACCACTTTGTATCCCAACTCTCCTAATGCGTTGATCAGCTCGACTGGCGACGCCTTCACCAAAACACCGTTCACCACCGGTTCACAGAGATTCGTGTACTTCTTTGCAAGAGCCGTCTCTTCATCTTTGTCCAATCCGTAGGCTTGACTGGTTGAGGAATGCACGGAGCCCTTGACTGCCACGTACACGTACGTACCGCTGGTCATCAATAGGGTGGCCGGTATTTCCATTCTTTTTTCTTCCTTCGTTGCCTTATGCGATTCTTCCGGTTGGAGAAGCGGCGGAGTGCTCTGGATCCGGTTCGGAGAAGTCCTTTTGCATAGTCCACATGTGATATTCGAAATCTTCCTGATGCTTCGGGAAGCCTGAGCTGCTGGAGGTGACAACCTTGTACCCTAACACTTCGAGGGCCGTGAGGATGACAGTAGGATGTTGCATGTACTCGATGGTCCAATCGTCGCATAAACCACCTGATGGGAACCGCCTCAACTGGTCGATGTCATTCGCCTTCAAACCGGAAACTAGGACTCTCCACGGTGTCGAGGTGCGGTAAGACGCCAAATTGCCGCGAACCAAAATGTAGGGCATTGATTGAACTTCCAAAAGTCACCTTCGTTGTCGAAAATAGATACGTCGCGCTTTATCTACTACGACAATCTTCACACTACACCATAATTACTACCACCCACCAACATCGACAACATCAATCGACATACATACCTGACTTCACCAACGACTACGGATGTCGCTGCTAATATTATATTCTTAGTAATACCAACGTAAAATTATTTGCCCTCTACACAAATTTATTATGCAATCTCTTTTAATAACTTTGGCGACTCAGACTTTTCGAGTTACAGAATATATTCATATTATACTTGTATTCTTATTTTTGTAATCAAAGGCTTTTTGCTGATATTTAAACCTTTCACCTTTCGTATACGATACAGACTATCGTCTGTATATTTTTATCATGGAATAAAATTATGTATGATTTAAATTCAACTGTACAACAATACCAATAATATAATAATAATTATGAATCTTTTGCTTCAGAATAAAAAGTATTTTTAAAAAATTTATATAGTTATCCATGACAATTTAATATAGAATAAAGATTATCTTCTGTCTATATAACTGATTATATGTGGAATAACGTGGAATACGAAATAAATGAATATTTTTAAATTCAATTCACATAAATAAGTAGCTTGATGCATCAATATAATATATTTTGTTATTTATTAAAGATTAATTTACAGTTACCATCGGTTACCGTTTATTTTATGAAATGTTACTTTATGATATTTTTTTTTCATTTTATAATAAAACAATATTCTGATAATAATGCTTAAACATAGTAGAATCTAATTTGACAATAAATACATCGTTTCTAATGTATACAAAGAAGTTCAGAGATTTGAATTATGCTGCAACTTTCGATAGGCAACTCTTTCGACATTAAGTTGTTGCGAATATTGCCTACAGTGGATACGAAAGAATGCAATCTATCTTAGGCTATTCGCGATTCATAAATTACAATCGTCATCATCATCAATATTATTCTTATCATTAATTTAAAACATAAGAAGTAAATTATAAAATAGAATTAAATAATAAATTCTATGTACAAATTTTTCCTCGTTTCTGATTAAAAAAAAACAAACAACTTTCTTATTTCCTACGGTATATGATAAACACGCACGCACGCAGACATACACTCAGGGAAGACCGATAGAGACATAGAGTGAATACAATTGAAATGCAATGATTTTGTTTTAAAAGAATAATTTTCCTATTTTGGCCCAAAACTTCAACGAAATGTGAGATCTTGCAATGGCACTTAATTATGTTTTGTTTTTTAATTTCGAGAGGTGGGGGTTTGTATTGTTTGTGAATTTTCTTATTCAGGTGATTTGGAAAACTGATGTGGTTTGAAAATTTAAGGAAAGAGATAGAGAGCGCGTATTTAGAGAAGAGAAGTTTAATTATATTTTTTTTTGATTTTGTTTTGAATTTTTGACTTTTTTTGTTTGGTTTTAAAGTCGGGTTCATCGGCCGCAAGTGGGTAAGTTCACTGTGAAAAACGCGTTTAATTCTATTAGGCTCGCAAGGATTAGGAACACAGCGTACATTAACAGGCAGATTCTGCCGACCTTCTTGTCCAGCTTGAACTTGTTCAGCCAAAAGACCAGATAGAGGAGTAGAAGAGATGAGAGCAGCGAGATGGCGCTGTACTCGATGCCCGCGGAATTTATGCCCACCTGGAAAGAAGTATGCAAATTGAAGTGCTGGAAATAGACCACTAAGGATGTTTGTTACCCATCGTTTGCCCGGTAACGTCGGCATGAAGGTGGCTTTGATAAACCAGGGCAGCCCCAGGCACAGCAGGATGTCAAAGGTGTTCGAGCCGATGGAGTTGCTGATACCCATAGATCCATGACCTGAAAATGCATTGTTGTAAGACTATCTGGATGCGATGTTTGTTAGATTACATACCTTGTTTAGATACGATGACGCTGGAGACTGCCTCCGGAACGCTGGTGCCGGCCGCCAGGAAGGTGATGCCCATAACTGAATCAGGTATTTTCAGGGTGTCGCCGATGATGGTGATCATCCAGGCGACGACGTACGAGAGCGATCCAATCCACACGATGCACATCATGAAGGTGAGCGGAAACCATTTTTTGAAGCGCGGTTTCTCGCAATCGGGAATCGTAAACAAGAAGACCAAGTGTATGGGCCATGTCAAGATCCATGTCATCTGAAAAGCAATGAATCATATGTCGTACAAGATTTGCATGAAACCGGAAGAATAACAAAAACCTGCGTAAATTTCCCTCGACCCGAGGGCCACTTCCACAAACTATGACCTGTGTCCTCCTCCTTCTTTTCCGGTTGCTTCTCATCTATGTGCACCTTAACGGATCCATTGAGATGGGGAGGTGGTTGTTGCGGCAACACTTCGTGATCATCTTCAGGAGGTGATGGTGGCGTAGGCGGTAACGCCTGTTCCAATTTCTCATTATCGATATACTCGATATTGCTGTCGTCAATCTTCTTTTCGCCGTCTTCGTGGACCGCCCTCAAGTCTAGCCGACCCTCAGCAGCCTCTGGCAACAAAGCGACGTTCGTTTTTCCTTTTTCTCTCCTAGCTACGCTAACAGTAAACTCACCAACTGAATGAGCGGTGCTGTTGTTCTCCGTGGAAGCCTCTTCGGATTTCTTGGAATGTCTTCTAGCCTGCTCGACGCTTCCTTTAGAAACAAAGCGCAATTTGCAATTTGCGCATTGTCAAGCAAAGTTTTTGATATATACAAGGGTTTCTTACCTCTGGCGCACTTCTGGATCGACTTATCGAAGTACATGATCAGAATGTAGACCGTGTAGAGGAGGACCAGACAGAGGGCCTCGTACCATTCGACCCTCTCGTCGTGTATTATGCAGATCAGTATAGAAACGGTGATCCCGTATGCTAAGCAGTCCCTCGTCAAGGGCCACCAATCCAACGGCACAACCTGAACTCCGCACTACACGCACCCAAACAATCAGCAAGAAGACATAGTTTGTAACAGATTTCATTACATTAATACATTTCCATGTACATTTGTTATACATTACAAGCAGCCAAGCGGCGCTCTTTGAATTACAATTCGCCAACAATTATATATATTTCCATAGTTTCATGTTAAGCATGCATTTATATTATTGCCACGAACGTAAAATGAAACCACCTGAAGCGTGCTAAATAAAACTTGAAGAATTTAAAATTATACATAGTTGTGGTAAGTGATGATTTAATTTTCCAAGGAATTAAAGAACACTAAGGAAAAACGAAAGTGAGAATGAAAATAATTGTAGTTGTCTCATTTTTTAATGTAGATGGAATTAAAGTTGGTCAATCAATTAATCAATTAACAATCGAAGACGATGAAATTATTAAAGAAGCAAGCACATTGTGCGTCGAGGAATTAAGGTCAACGAGCTTTAACATAGAATCTAAATTAATGAAGAAGAAATATTAAATGTAACATTATAATGAATGGGATAAAGTTAACAACCATCAGTTCACCAAGCATCTTTAGAAGAGGAATCAATTGTACAGGGCCAGACCAGAGTGAGCATTGTGCAGTCGAATTAAATTTCAGTGAACTAAATGCAATGACATACTTCAGTTTATTTTTTAGATATATAATCAAATACCTTACATGCAATGTAATTTAAGTAAGTACATATGGTACTAACGCGTACGTGCATATTGTTTGGTATTATGGATAATGTGTTAAGTAAAATGATATATTTGTAGTTCATTTTAACTACAAATATATCAGTTGTGAACTGTGATTGAACAGAACCGGACTGGAATACATTTTGTTCATTTCGATATAAATTATTAGGTAGCATACAAACCTAATAATTAATATAGATTGCTGAGGTTTAGTTTCAATTTTTATGGATATCAACAATATGTTATAAATGCGGTTGGTTGTCTACAATTTGGAATCTTACCATTCCGGCGCCGATGCCGCAACAAGCGGCCACAGCTAGGATGTTGAAGACGGCGGAACCAACGATGGTGCCGACGCCGATGTCCCCCTCGGTGATGAAGGTGCCGATGACGTTGACGAAGAGCTCGGGGGCTGAGGTCGCCGCCGCCATGAAGGTGGCGCCCGCCACATCGCTGGACATGTTTAGGGCTTTAGGTGATGAAACGAGAACAGAAAATAAATTTAAAAAAAAGACACGATGAGGATATATCTATGGTTTTTATATCTTTTGTTTTATGGGATTTAATACGAACCGTGGCATATTTTTTCGACTGCAGGTACAAAGAATTTATCGCAAACGACGGCCAGCGCAACGAACAGGTATAACGAGACGAGGATGTGTATGGCAACGGCACCGTCTTGCCTCTCAGCTTCTGTGAATAAGTCTCTGGGGAAGTCGTCGATCGCAGGAAGCGTGCAGTTTGGACCTATCAACAACAACAAAATACAATTTTATTTCTCAACACATTTACTTAGTGATTCATATATAACTTTATTTAATCAGCAGTAATAATTGATTTATATATTAATATACTAAAAACTATGCAATAAAGTAGTTATCTTTAGTATTTGCTTTTGTTAATTTGATGTTGACAAGTTTGACAAACTTCTTTAATAAATAGATTTTAGTAGAATCCAATTCATAAATATATTTTATGAGATATCATATAATTTAATTCTGAGAAGATGAGAAATAATGGTTTTAAGCGAGTTGAGTCTTGAAAAGAATTAAACACAGTGAGCTCTAAATTAATCATTGAATTATTTAAATCTGGAATCTGGTAACGCATTGCATTATCCATTTGTTGTTGTTTGTTGTTGAATTCGTGTCATTGGAAGTCTCCACCATCGATCCCAAATAGTTGCGTAACTCCGTGTATTTACGAATGGCGTAAAAGTAAACAAATGTTCGAGACGAGATATGAGAATAGGATTTGTTGGACTGTGTGGATGGCTATTGCTTCCCATCCAGAATAGGGGGAAGAGAGAACAGCTCATCAATTACGCAACGAGAAGGCGGTTAGTAAGACGTCGTCGTGACGCAACTTCCGGGGGCCCCGGAGATCGTCTTACGAGGGACCGGAAGCCGCGCGGAACGACATCACAGGGCGCCCCGTAATTTTAACCTAATTACAAGCAAAATAACGCAACGCAAACACAATGTTAGAGAAGGAGACGGAAAGAGAAAGATTAAGTGAAGAGCAAAGCGGCAAGTATGAAACGTTCATTAGGAGACCTCGCAATAACGTATATAATTGTAATTGCAACTGGACATTAGAATTTACAATTCCCGAGTTCCGAGGGAAAAAAATAGTAATTCCAATTGAAAAAATCGTTTCCATTGTTTCGATAATTAATATTGCTAAGTAACGTTGTTTAGCGTTGCTAAGATATGATACGCGACCTTTGTTTAATAAACAACATCGTGCACTTGATACCTTTGGTGTACATGGCGCTGTGGACACTTCTATCGACATCGATTTACTATATGTTGTAATGCTTATTTATTTACGTTTTTTATCGCATTTATTGCTTTTCACTTTTCACTACCGTTTCTATCACCCTTTTGGCGCCGCCACGAAAGCTTACTGAAGTTGAGTGAAGGAAAGAATGCCGAAAGTGTCAATCCGTCAATTGCACGGTCGTTAGTAAATTTGGACGAAATTGAATTTCACACGAAACCTGCAAATTGCATTCCTCCTACCGACTGTATATAACTTAAATATACATCTCAATGTTACTAGTAAAAAAAACTTACATTCACGGATATTTAAAATATTATCTTCGATGCACAATTTAAGATTCTCAAGTTTTAGTTTTCAATATAAATGCCTCAAATTTGACGTTATGCAATTGTAAGCTTCGAAGTTAATATTAAAGTCAGAATGTTTACTTGAAATTAATAAAATAATATTAATACGAATAAAATATAAGTAAGGTAAGGAAAAAAAAGGAAATTAATTAATTCCTTTAGCATTGAATTGTTTCATTAGTAAATAATTTCTTTTAATATCATTCCAAAAAGTCATTATTCAGTACTTGTAGGAATGAATAAAGAACTTTACGTTTTTTTTTAACCATAGCGTTGATCCTATGATTTGCATTAAATAGCTTTATATTATTATCCAATTTAATTCTTCCTTACTTTCTGACAAACATTTTTTTCATATAACTTAAGAACGTTTGCTTGAACTACTGGCTACACTTTTGTTAAAAAATACTTATGAGTTTACCGTAAGAATTATTATTTTTTTCTTCACAATTTTACAGATTTGAAACATTACTAGTTATTATTTTTACCGTAATTATTTAAAAATTCTAAATTAAACTATAGACGTCTGGGACACGTTAAAGTTAAATTGACATTAGAATATGAATTGTATTGTTGTTAACAACACTTAAATGCAATTGGTTGGTACGCAATTTCAACTTCCAACTTTTTTCTCATTTACTACAGACGGATCGAAATTTAAAGGTAACATAGGTTTATTATTATTATAATATATAAGCACATCTATAACAATAAATCCAATATTGGCATAACATTTTTTTTCGATTTTTTTTAAATATTCGATTAACATTGTCAATCTGTATATATCTAAGGAAATCTTACAAATAAAAGAATATTTTTGCTGAAGATAAATGTAAATTTATATATTTTTTTAATGAATAATTCGTAATTCAACATTTTGGTGTAATTATTTATAATTTGGTGAATTGTATCAATTTTTTATCTATTATACGATTATCAAAAAATTGTGAATGAGGTTTAATGTTATGTGAGTTTTTGATGGGTTCGTAGAGGTCCGTATATGTGCGATTGTGCCGCTAGGAGGAATACACGTAATGATCTAAATGACTTTTGTCATGTCGTTGAGCTAAGTGAGCCCTCACAAATTTCCTAATAAAAGATCATAATTATATAACAATAGTCTCTTCTCTTCCCTAGCGCGTTCCTCTCCTGCATATCTGGCGTACATATACTACATGTACGTACCACACGTTCACACACAAAAATAAATAATAGATAAAAAAACAGAATGTAACACGAAATGGGGGAAATGAAAGGAAAGAAAAGTTGAAGGAAATAAGAAAAGAAGAGGGACATCGTTTAAGAGAGCTTAAACATAATTTGTCGGTTCCGTTTGCACGTTAATTAAATAATAACGCCGAATAAGTTGAGGAGGTTCACCACCACCGCAACACTCAAATGCGAAAATGCGAAGAGTTAAAGAGAGAGAGAGATTTTTGAGATAACAATTGCGGAACAACGGAACCGAGTCGAATCGGATCGAATTGGATGTGAAACAAATTCGGGAAACAAAAGCAAACAAAACAGAATCGAAACCGGAAATCGGCGTTGTTGCATCACACGATCAAGGCTGCCTCATGCAAGCTTTGTATATTTTTGTTTGATTCACGTGTCCCTCGGAAGGAAATCGTGTAGGATCAGGATAATTCTGGGCATCTGGATGAGCGACGGAGAGAAATAAGAGAGATTGATATTAAGAGCAGAGAGGAGCATCGACGAGCGAATCATCATCCACTTTAGGCTTGTTAATGGATGGTGCGTGTTAAGAGTGCGAGAGTGTGTGGTGGTGCACTTCTTTCGGTACACGTCCTCACGAGGATTCAACGAGGATGATCAACGTTTTTTTTTGCGTGCATCGTATTTACAATTTAGTTAGGGGGTAGATGGATGAGCTGAAGAATTGTGCAGATTTATAAGGGTTTTTTTCTTGGTGATTGTTTGCGGCGGAAGGCGAAAGAGAAGTTGGGATTACAAGTGTTTATAGTAGTAACTAGGTTTACCTCCTGCCAAAGTTTCGAAGTCCATGTTGATGTCCGTAGAACAGACCACTTACTGATTTCAGTGCCACCCCTTCCACCACAGCCAACAACACTGGACAATAATACAATACAATATTGGACACTTAACTAAACTCACTCACTCGCTCACAAACACATACACACACACATCAACTTACACTCGACTCTCATACACACACACATACATCAACTTACATTCATCAATTCACTTTAGGAAACAAAAGAAAAACGTTGATGTCCTTTTCCTACTCGCTGGTATCTACTCTTCGCACGTACACACACACTCATATACACTTCCTCTCTCCGTTGAGGCCTAGAACGATGCCCAATTAAACGTGAAAATTTGACACACGACTGGACGTTAAGTGTCAGGTAAAGTAATCAGGTGATGCTGTTCTTGTAATCTGCTTGATCTTGTTCTAGTTGTACTACTTATTCTTCGTTGGTGATGGTGGTGTATTGTTGGACAGTGGCGTGCCGTGTACGGTGTCTGGTGCCATGTGCCGTCGTCCAACTTCGCTTCGTCGCCTGAATCTCATCCAGATCGTCGGTACGCGTACGCTAATTGCACTCTCGACTCGTTCGTTTCATTCAATTAGGCTCTGCTACAATTGCAAATCTACGTACGTACGTTTGACCATCCACTGCTGGAAGCCACGGCCTCATCTTTTTTCCACGCAAGAAATTGAATTTTTCACCACTAACTCTGAAAATGTTCACTTTTCATTCATTTCTTCAACCATCTCATAAAGAGATTATAACCAAATTCAATTAAAATCAATAGTTTTGATGAACCAATTTTGTATTTCAAGTGAAATCATTTATATTCAATAATTTTATAGAATAGATTCTAGAATTTCATTGATATATATTTTAGTATATTTCATCGACAAATAAATGTCATAAAAGAAGTGTTACTATTTTACATTGCTACCACCATTCATTTTCGGTTTCCGAAAAAAAATTATAATTCAGATAATTAAACAATAATGTTAAAATTGCTCATATTCATAGTATGCTTTAAAACAAATGAGGAGGTTATAATATTGTGGAAACTTCCACAATTCAAAAATTTCCGTTGAATATATTAAATTTTGTTTCTAAATTTATCCATATGCATATACAAGTGTGCATTAATTTCTGAATTGTAATAATTAAAAAAAAAAAAACTTTTTGTATCAATTTATCGGCTCGTTTGTAAAAACAATTCCTGAAGCACGCGATAACGCAAAAAAAAAGAAAAATTAGCAGAAGTTCAAGTAGTGAAAGAGGAAGAAGAAGGATGAAACAACAAATAAATTACATTAAATGTATTCGATTGATTCGAATGGTGGGGAGGGATAGGTGAAGTGCGATATCGTCGCGTTTCGCGAGATAAGAAAAAGGAATCGAAGCGGATTAATAAACAAGATCCATTCGAAGCTGACCAAGCATCAGTGCGACATCGTTGATTCGTCTTAAAAAACGAAAAAAAAAACACACTGGGTGTCGTCTTTTTCTCCGAGTCGAGGGTGTGAGATCTGCGCGTAAAGATTTGGTCCAAAATTTCATACCTGGGAGGCTGGTGGTGCGCGTTAATGAGCTCGATTTCTTGACATCGAATCAAAAACTAACAAATAATATGAGCAAAATGTTGTTACGGACTAAGAAATATAAGGTGGCTGTGGTGTTGAAGATCATCGCAGTTGTTACGATCACGATGACTTACGTCATCATCGGCGGTTTGAGCAGCGGCAAGACGATCCACGAGAAGAACATTGGTAAAACAAGTTTAATTCTATACTTAACTAACTTTTGTCGTCTCTCTAATAAAGATGGTAAATTTGGTACTTGACAAATAATTTGTGTAAGTAGTTACTCTGGAGATGGCAAATAAAACGTGGTAGTGTGTACCTAACTAACTCAAGCTCAACTAAAAGTTACTGATTTTAAGTTTACGCTTAAGAAGATGATTATAGTATTTCGCACTTGCCTATATCAAGTTCAAGCTTTATTTAATTCAAAGTTTCAAGTTGTAAGTTTATTCAATCTTTCAAAATATTTGTTATATTTGATACTTGTTGTGTAACTTGCATAAGAAATTGTTAGACTTTGCAAATTAAATGCAGTATTGCTTAAACAGTTTCATTGAAAAGTTGAAAATATTAATAGTAAAACAATTAAGGTTACATATTGGATGTAACTACTCGGTACTGCATTTATTTACACTGAAAACAAACATGCGATTAAAGCACACCGAGCACACAAATAAACATTATGTAAAGTAAATATTGACAAATTGATTACAATTACCAGACGGGAAATTTTCCACCTCTTGAAAAAAAAAAAAAACAAATGCTGAAGCAGCACGTGCCTGCCTGCTTCGTGGTGTCATTAACTCGACATTATTAACTTTTTTTTCTCTTCAATGATCATCAAAGAATAAGGTCAGTTTGCAGAATGATCATCTTTGAAATGGCCTCCAGTCTAAATTTATACTAGAATCAAAATAAAAACAAGAACGCTCCGCTCGAAATGGTAAACAAAATTGGATCCCAATTAATGCGCCGATAATTGGTCAAATTGCATGACTCACTTCCAGTTCGAATATTGTTCGTTCGGAGAGAAATATTTGATAATCTACGGGGGCTAATTATTGTTGTTACGATAAATCTACTCAAAATTTACGTGCGGGTTTTATCGGTTTTAACGATTGACGTCATTTTATTATATTATTGCTACATATCTCAATTTAAACTTTATTTTCCATTTTGTAATAATTTTTTAATAAAAATATGTCATTTATATAGCAAACTAGTGATAGTCATATTTTATATCCTTTAATACAAACTCAATACAATAACAAAAATTAAACTGCTGCCCAATGTTTATATATAAATCTTTACTTTCTAATATTTGTTAACAATATTGCATTTATTTTATTGTTATTATATCATAATATCATAAAATAACAGATGACAAAAGACATCTACTTGAACTCGTGACATATATATTTGTTTATGTGCATATTAATGCTAATTATTTACTGAGAATGCAATAAATTATTAGTTAGATTAAATTCTTATATAATTTTTTTTATTGTTTCGAGACCCAAAATTGTTAAATTTTTAATGGTTGCGAAATGACAGCTTTCACCTTGTGTCAAAGTGGTGGAAAAATTCTTAACAATATGTTTGACCGTGCTGCAATAAGGATCTGAAACCCTGGTTTAAAGTTGAAAATATTCTTAAAACCAATGAATCTATCCTATTAATAAGTAAATAAACAAAAGCAATATAATTTTATTGTAATTTGACATTTGTTATGAAATTGTAACTGGATAACTTACTTCATTCAAATGACATCTCGTATTATTTAAAATTATATAGTTTAATTCACAATGCACCGTAACTAAAGTTGTTTATGATTCTCAAATAATAAAAGTAACTGGTGTCTAGGGTTTACAAAATTCTTAATTTGGCGGTCTGAGATATAGGGAGATTCCCTTTATATTTTTCACGGAATACAAAGATTTGAAGTTCCGCGCCTGGTTTAATCATTCCATTGTAATTTGTATAATGGCGGTATTTATTTTTATCTATAATTTTAGTAAACACCTTGGAAACGTTTTAAACAAAATATTACCAATTACATTGAAATCGTTATTTTTTTAAAATAAATGTTTCTAATGTTTGTATTAGTCATAAACTCTTCAGATATTTAAAATAGCAAATGTACACATTTACCAGTCAAATAATTTACCTAATACTTTCAACTTAATATATTTGCAATATATTGTGTTTATTATATAAAATAACTTAACATAAAATAACCTAAACTTCTTTATTTTGATATTGTAAAATAAAATGAATAGTTATACAAACTGCTACTACAACCTGCCAACAATCATATTTTAAATGATACATTCTTGTCTGTGCTTTATTAATTATTATTTATCAACTTAAGATGTATTTTTTTTGTATAATTTGAAAATATCAACTTATGGCCGTTTGCTTTGACATGTTTTGATTTCTTTTCTTCTGTTCCGTAGAGAAGTACAATTCAAGGAATCTCCTAAATTTGGTGGAAGGCATCAACTGCACGCCGGCCGCAATAAACGAGTTTCCTGATGATGGATTTACGAGGAATCAGAGGCAGAGCGGATGGGCCATACTTCACGCTTGCCTTGCATGTTACCTCTTCATACTTTTGGCTATCGTTTGTGATGACTATTTTGTCCCAGCTATAAAGAAATTATGCGATAGTAAGTTTCTTAAATGCATTCCAAAGATGAGCAATGCCCTTATCTCGTTCGGACCAAGGAATTTCCATCTTTCGTTTATCTAGTATTGCGTTCTTTCCCACTTTTCTGAAGCACATCTTTTATAATAATTAAATGTGTTAAAGATAAGTTTCCAGATGAAAGTTCAAAATGTAGTATAAGGTATTTTTTGAATTCTCCATGTTTAAGAACAATTTGAACATACATTCTAGTTTTTTTATTTTTATCATCAACTAAATTTGACATTTAGATGTCATTTATCAAGTGTCATATTATAATTATTATTATGTTTAATATACTCTTTTGTTATGTTCCATAATGATTACGAATCAGTAAATTTTATAAATAATTTTAGTTTTTCATTAGCAACCATTATAGTAAATATGATATAAATATTTGATGAATTGTCATAATTACATTGTTAGTTTTTTTTTACAAGATCTGGAATGACTGTGACTGTCATCATAACATTTTAAACAGTTGTCATAATGGTTTGTTTTGTTCAGATTTGAAGCTGAAGGAAGACATAGCTGGAGCGACTTTCATGGCGACAGCGAGTTCCAGTCCTGAGCTCTTCATAAACTGCGTCGGAACGTTCATCACCGAAGGCGATATTGGGGTTGGAACGATTGTCGGTTCAGCCGTCTTCAACGTCCTCGCGGTTCCCGCGTGCTGCGGCCTTTTCGCCAATATGGTAATTAAAACAAGACAAATCAAATGTTCTTTGACTTAATCCTGGAGAGATCAAAATTGACAGTAATATTCAGCGCAATGTTGGTAATATGTAGTTTGTTTGTAGGTGTTGCAATTGGAATGGTGGCCGATAACCAGGGACAGCTTGATGTACGGAGTGGCCGTTCTGATGTTGATCGGCGTACTGAGAGATGGACAAATCGAGTGTTGGGAGGCTGCAATGCTGGTATCAGCCTACATCTTTTATATTCTAAGTAAGATATTAATTATATTTAGAGTTGAGTTACTTAGATATTTGTTTATTTATTTTACAGTGATGTGCTTCAACGATAAAGTCATCAATACCATCCATAGGATAGCGAGATGTTGCAGGAAACGCAGGAATCATTTCAAGGAGGTCATGAGTGAGACTCGACCACTTCTGAAGGAGAACGGAAACTGTTGCAAGACGAACGGGAATTCTATTAGCATCGAAGATGTGTTCGACACTGAATTGACTTTGAAAGATTGTGAAGATTTCGGTGCGTAAATAGTAGTAAATTTGAGATGGTATTAATTTTTATTAAAAAATAACAGAAGAATCGACCAAGTTGTGGGAATGGCCAAGCAGTTATACTATTTTGGGGCAGATGTTTTGGTTGGTTTCTTGGCCTATTTCGTTCGTGCTCAGCATAACAACGCCCGATTGTCGGAAGTACCCCAGGCTGTACGTACTGACTTTCATAATGTGCATCTTTTGGATAGGCAGCACATCTTACATGGTAGCATGGCTGATCACAGTCGTAGGTAATTAACGGAAAAATTGATGCATCCAGAAATTTTAACCGCCCGTTAAATTTTGCAGGCGATACATTGAATATACCGGATTCGGTTATGGGATTGACGTTTCTGGCGGCCGGAACGAGCGTGCCGGAAGCTGTGTCCAGCGTCATCGTCACTAATCAGGGTGAGTTAGGCAACTTAATCAACGTACGAGTTTTATTTTTGATGGACGTGAATAATGGATTTCCAAAATTAATTTGAAATTAATCCGGAACACGCGATTAATCGTGGCATCCCCTATTTTTGGGAAGGTTTGCAACGATTTTAATGAACAGAAAGCGGTGTATTGTTGGGCGAAAAATGTAATATTTGACGTGTCATTGTAATATAATAAATTGATTGATTGATCGATTGGTTCGACGGCATATAAAATTACATCAAGCCGGGCGAGGGTTACAAAAAAAATACGACCGCGACGTCGAGAGTTATGAAAGGGAAAGTGGACTTGTTTTGTTTCTGCCTGAGAAAAGGGTCGCGTATCACTTTACGGAATGCTTTTAACAGGTTTTTTTTTCTCTTTAGGTCATGGATCCATGGGTCTGAGCAGCTCGATAGGATCTAATACTTTCGATATTCTGCTCTGCTTGGGTCTGCCATGGCTCGTGAAGACCTGGTTCTATCCCAAAGTGGCAGGAGATCACGTCATCGATATTAACTCGGGTGGGCTGACCTACAGCGCCCTCTCGCTCCTATCCACGCTCGTCATGTTCTACTTAAGTTTACTCTTCAACAAGTTCAAGTAAGTTTTATCTAGTGCCATCTAGCGATCACATTTGAATCTCAATCTATTTATATAAATCCATGATCACTCGATCCTAATCGAATTTGCTATCTGTCTCGATTTATTGTCAACTGATTCAACTTATTCGTGATCATGTTATCTAGTAGTATCGATCATGCCACCGTTTTGCAGACTATACTATTCTAACTAACAAATCGGAATTACCCTAAATCATAATCACAAATATATCTATTTTGATTGTACTTATTCAATCATATGAATTTCTTAAACAATTCGAATCGTTTTTTAGGATGCGCCATCTTTCGACGATTTCTACACTAATATATTTTTGCGATAATAATTTCGTATCGCTCTTATCGTCAGTGCAAATTCCCTCCGGGTTCATCATCATTATTAATACTACTACTATTATTATTAACTTACATACTTTTTCACAGTGTTTCGCATAATTTTATTTTCATTTCGAGATTTGATCGATCGGTAGTAAAGGTCAAGCGCAATCGTGCAACTTTGTATACGATTTCCGCTTCGAAATTGTTACACTGTTTTATTCTCCCGGCTCTCTGAGATTAATATAATAAAACATTTTGTTTCTCTCTAAATTGTATTTGTTCTTGTTTGCAGATTGGATTGGAAGGTCGGCCTCACGTGTCTACTCATGTACATCGGTTTCCTATCGTTGGCATCCCTCATCGAGCTCAACACCTTCTTCCCCGTCAACCTTCCAACGTGCGACCGATGATCACATTCTTCGACAAAAAGAAAAGATTTTCTATTTTTACCTTCGTAGTTGTAATAACTTTAATTTAATTAATTACATATAGTTTTGCATGCTTAAAATATCTTAGTTCTATATTCCTTTGATTAAATTACATATATAGGTAGATAAATACTGATGGTATAAAACGCAATAATTGTCAATCACGAAAATAATATTTGATTCATCCTCAACGGAAATTACCCGCTTTTTTGTGTATTTTATTTATTATCTTTCCACAGTTTGCATCTATTTTTATAACAGGCAGTTTAATTAACCGTTATATGATAAATAATAACAGAATCCAGTTATTCGAGTCGTTTAAGGTGTTTTGCCGGGTCTGCGATAATAGATATTGATCTTGTTCCGATAGAAATCGATTGAGTATTATTTTGAAGATATTTTTCGTGATCCGCAGTCCCAAGTCCTTGCTTTTATATATTTTATTTGTCAACTTGCTTACAGCAGTAAAAGAATTGCAAATTTTAATACCAAAGTAAGTAAGTAAGTTTAAGAAGAAAGTTTAAGTTTAAATTTAAAATTGGGTAAGTATAATTATTGCAACTTATCAACCCCAATCGCCAACCATGCGCCCCAATCCAGCTCGTAGGTGGACATTGCAGGAAAGTTAGATAAGGGTTCTACCACCTAAGCTGCAGCATATCTATAATCACTCTCTTTTGACGCTCTTCTCTCGTGTCTCAATAAGGTAAGGTTCTCTGTATCTCTTGTCTTGGCCCTTGTGTCTCGTACTCGATATACTGTAAAATCTCTATTTATCCTGTGTTTCTCTCTCTGCGTTATTTACTATCTGTGATGTGCTTAAATAAACATGTGTGTGAATACCGCCTTTGTGGAATTAGATGTTCATACCCTTTGAATATTCCTATAATCGAGCATCTCCAAAGAATTATAACTTTTACTTAACTTTTCTTTAATATATGGTTTGTAATTTTAATATTATAAATTTCATGACTTGACCAACCAACGTGGGACTGAAATTTCAAGTATTGCATTTACAATGTTCTTTATTCCTGTAATACGTGTCTTTCTCTCCTCGCATTACAGAGAATTCATCGCGGCTCTATTATCTGTCGATTGGACTTATCGCAACTTCTCATTATTATTGTTATTTTTTAAAGCCTTTCATTTTTATTATCGGAGTGTTATCGAGGCGATTGCGATCTCTCGGTTTTATAATATGAATTTTCACACACACACACACTCACTTAAATATTGGTCGCGGGGGACCAACAATTCGTCGGCACGTGATCAGAATCTTCGGAATTTATGCTCCATCTAATCCATGCATTCGCAAAGGAACAGAGGAAGTTAGTGACAAACATAAACTGGACATTTGTATGTGTCTACAGATAAGGAATCTGGGTCTAGGATGCCAAGATATATGAAGGTTATCACAACACTTCAGCGACGCGACATCGTTACGAATTCAGGATCTTCAGTGTCGATTAATGCACGCTCTCCGATACGAAAGGTTACCGCTTATAATGAAGGCAGTGCCTCCGACCGTTTCGGTTCTGCTTTGAATTCAAAATAACGCAATTCGCAGTGGATTCACATCTGCTAATATCCAAAACTCTTTGTTCTGATATAAAAAATAATGTAAAAATAACTGAATGTTAATTAATTAATGTAGTTTTTAAACAAAAATCATCTGCTAATCACATTTGCTAATTTTGAAAACTGGAAACTTTGATATGAAATATCATTTTTCTAACCGCAAAATGTCATCAAAATGTCAAAATGTATTTGTCGTTTTATGATAATAAATGTAAAAGTACAAATATCGCCAAATGATAAATGTCAAAATTGATATAAGTATATAAGTGACGTTTTTTAATTGTAAATGTCAAACGATAAATAATGACATCTGATAAATATAAATTAACTAAAATAACCTTAATCAATGTTGATTTAAACCAGTGGTCAGCAACCGGTGTGCTACCGCGGTCAAATAAGACAATATTCTAACTAAATGATTTTTCAACGGTCCAAAAAAATTCGATAATACTATTTACATACTGTTGCATACATCGAGAAGCATTAATGGTCAAGAGGAAGTATTAATTTTCCAGAGGAGCACGATAAATGAATGCATTATGCATAATTAAATCGAGAACCCTACATTTGCAAATGTTTGGTATACTTTGAGCAGAAATGGGAGCCGAATATGAATCCTTATTATTTTATACTGAAGTTCGTTGGTTATCCCGAGGAAAAGTTTTGGCTAGATTGTTTGAGCTTTTCTACGAGGTGCGTGAATTTCTTTTAGATCAAAATATGCCCGAATTATACCAGCACCTCGATGATGATTACTGGATAGCCAAACTTGCATACATGGCTGATATGTTCGAGCATATGAATGAACTTAATAAAAAATGCTAAATCGGAATGAGAATATATTGAGGTACTCCGATATATTATAGGGGTTAAAAAAAATTCGAACTTTCGCAGGAAAACTTGCTAAAAGGATGTTTAGAAATGTACGAAAGGACCAAGCATAGTATGATTGAAAACGGACCAATTTATAGAATTAAGTCATGACGGGACGCTGAAAATTCACTTTGTCGAACTTCCATCAGTAGTTTTTTCGATTTCCGTTAAGAAAGAATATTCTCGCATTCCCGACTACTACTACTTCCATATATTCATGTGAGCAAAGTTTTTCAACTTTTGTTTTAATTGATAAGAGGTCATGCATAAAAGGTTTTGAGTCAAATATATAACTTTTGTGTTCATTGAAACATGCGCAAGTATCACATTAATTAATCATTATTTTATGTGTTTTATGTATGAATTCTTATAAAATTAAAAATGAAAATTTATTGTGAAATTTGTATCAATTAAATATCTATATATTTTAACTTTTGGTGTGGTGTGGAATTCTAGAAACAACTTTGGTGTGCCGTGGGTGAAAATAAGTTGCGGAGTACTGATTTAAACGACAAAACTGATGTTTTAAACAGTTAGTTAATAGAAAATTTTCAATTATCTACCAACGTGTGTATCTAATAACCATGTTTATGCGTAGATTAAATTATTTATTTATTTTTTTGCATGCGAACAACTTATTTTGTGCAAAGATGTTTACACTCGCATCAATTAATCCGGGTTTACGAGTTCTCGTCTGGCATAATTAAGAAGGATAATCGCATGTAGTATTATCTTTATTGTTCGCGTGCCGTACGGGCATGGCAGTTTTGCTACGGGCGAGAGAGCAGGACGTATCTATTGACAGATAGGCGGATTGAAGCGAGATAACTTTGTATTATCTACGGTGGATTCGATAAATTGATAAAATCCCATTATTACGAATCGAAAGATAGGTCGATCGTATTCAGTCTCGTTCCAATCGCGAAACAAAAAACAATATTTTGCAACTTGATCAAGCCAAATCTCTCAGTTCGTTATACTAATTTCGTTTTGGTTGTGTTTAATTTTTCTTCTTCTTCTCATTTTACGCAAATTTGCAATAAATCAGGAAGCCTTTGGATATTTCACTCAAGTTTGACTTGATATGTACGGTGAGTTTTAGTTTTGAACTATTTTTTATTTACACCGGAAACGGATTTTTCATACGCTTTGAGTATTAATATATACATACAGAACAAATTAAATAAATCATAAATCTATAAAAAAAATAGTACAGCATTAATAAAAAAATAAAAATTGTTCATAAAAAATTAATAAAATCCTTAAATTTGATTAAAAAAATAACTGAAGATGTATAATTCACTTGAAACGCTAGTATATTTTGTAATTTTGTATTTTTAATTTTATATTTAATTTATACTATATATTATATAAGTTGCATCAAAAGTTTCTATGGTTCTATAATGTAATTTAAATGCTACATTAGTTTTGAGAAAGTTAATTTGGCAGATTTTAACTTTTGACAGCTATCAATTTTGAGTTTATTTTGACATTACATTTGCTTATTTCCTCAAAACAAAGACGAGAATTGATCGATGTGTAAATAGTAGCACTACGATAGACATAAACAATTAGGCAGGTGTCAAAGTGATCGATTAACATGTGTCAATGGATGCGAATTTGTTTGTGCGAGTCGATATATCACCGGGATGGGAATTTCACAAGAAATACACAAAACATCAATTTTATCTAAATCCAAACACAATACAACGCCGGATTTATTTATTAATTTTATCGTATTCTTTTACGTTATTTGAACAAACATTCACGTTTTTAATTGCAAATTCGGTTTAGTCGCAATAAACAGTTGCATTCAGAAAATTACGTTTCATTTGGATGCGGCGCGAGTTTTCTCTCGTGTTTTTCAGCCGCTCCACAAATCCTGTTAATTAATTAGTGTCAATTAATGCTGATTACACTATTATTTTTCACTGTTTTGTCTGGGAGTTTCCGCGGCTTCAAATGCGCAATAATTTTGAGTTTTGGGAAAAAAATAAAAAACTAAATTGCGGATACACAAAGGTTTTTGGCTCCAGAAATAAGACACCCAAATAAACACGACACGGAACAATAAAATATGCTTTATTCTTCGACTGCAAAACGTTAATTGCCGTTTGCATTATGATCCGATTGTCAGTAAACTCGTGTAATATTCCTATTTATAAGACGGTCATAAAGTAAATGATGAAAGAGGCTTTGACGTATTTAAAACATCTCGTATGATCCACAGTTTTGTTTGCTTAAATTACAGTTTTCCGATTTGATTATAAGGTTAAGTTGAGTTTCGAGGTAAGATTTGAATGTTCTTTTTAATTTTCCTATTCAATTGCTTAAATATAAATTATTACAGACTATAAATAAGATTACTAAACTAAGCGGTTTCATATTGGACTATTATATTTTACATTGGACAAAAAATTTGTAATATTAATATCTTCTAATTTGACAGATATTAGGTGATATGAAAATGTTCAATCCTTATTTTTGCAGATTTATCTTAAAATGAGCCCACAACAACCTTAATGCGGCCTTTCAAAAACCGACACATTTACTAACTAAAAGAATAATTAAATTGGAAATATTTAGAGGGCTCCACAATTAAATTGCACCTGAGAATAATCATAATTAGAACAAGTTTTATTCATTTTCTTACAATTATATTAACAAAAATCAGTAGGATTAGTTACAATTAGAATAACATATTTTGACAGTTGACATTACATACAGCTAAGTTAACCATTTACAATTTAAAATGAGCTAATTGAAATTATATAATTCTAATCTATTTTCAATACAATCATAAAATCTCACATAAAAATCTATACAAACAGCTCACAATGAATGCATGTTTTTAAACTTGGTACTGCAAGTTAGAAATAAATAAGATAAGTTTTGATAATTTCATAATACGTTTTTAATCCAAGTAAGCCAACATGCAATAAAATTGCAACAATCAAATTGACTACCATCAAAATCATTGACATTTATAAAATACAACAAGTTACGTTTATGTTTGATGAACTGTTGTCTATGAATTTTGAATGTCACAATGTTTTCGGTGCGTAACATTGTGAAATTCCATTTTTAATCCTAATTCTTATATCCATAATAATTGTTTTTTTTTTTAATTTCCGGAACACGATTCGAGAAAGGATGACTTTTTATTGTCGGCTATCACGCGTTGCTTTGAAAACTGGTATTATCAAATTGTGGAAGCCAATCGAACGCTTGTTTTTATTTTGCATACAATCGTTCGTTGCTATAGGAACAATTGTATAGATAACTGTGTATGAATATGTTCGTGCGAGTGTTATCTAAGCACGTGAGATTCTAAAGATTATAAATGCTGGGTGTAAGTCAGAGGGCAGCGGATCGATTACACAACGGGTTCATAATTATCGGTTAACAAGAGGAATTGGGTTTATAATGTATGTATGTACGGATGGATGGATGGAAATACCATAGATATAATAGCGGAGTGTGCAAATATTTGGCGAAACACTTAAAAAATGATTAATATTGGGGGCAGCGAGGTCGGACTTTCGTCTCTTTTACACTCACTCGAACTCTCTCTGTTTCTCTCTTCCACCCACTCACATCTCCTTTCGTCTTGTTCCTTCTCGTTCCTCCCAACCGCTTTCGTCCGTAATAAATTAAATGTAAATATTTACGATTTTCTTCGGTTTTTTTTTCTACGCCGTTTCTCGGTTTATCCGCACTAATTGTACCTCTAATTTCTCATTTAAGAGATGTATTTCTCTATGCATAAAACTGGATTATCGGACATCAAATTACAGCGGAAAATGTATTCTGAATTAATCCCGTAATCCATTAAATCGCACACATAAAACAGATCCCGCAGCGAGTGTGGATGAGTGTGGAGAGCGCTAATCAATTGTAATCTAGAAATTAATGTTTAAAACGATCGAAATTAGTACGGCAATCGTAATTAGCATAAATAATTAATGCTACACAACCACTACTTCCGGAAGCAAAATACACTAGATAATTCACAATTTTTATGGAGAAGTATACTTTTTTTACAGTAGAATCATTTAATGTTGAGCAGATGCACTTTTTTGGAAGTAGTTCGATCAATAATTTAATAAAATGTATCGTGATTATGAAACGAAATTAAGGACAAAAAATATTTAAGTAATAGAGAAATAAACTTATTCACTGTGAAGAAAAATGTGTAAAGAAGAAAAAAAAAAGGTAAATTAAAATCGTTATTTGTCTGTTGAAAAATTCCACGTAATAAGTTTCATTTTATCCGTATCTCAACTTCTCGGAAATATTTGAAAACTAATTAATAATTTGCGCGATGTTCAAATCAATAAATTAAACGTGTAAAACAACGTTATTTCTAGCATGTCAGTGTAAAAACACGTAACCTAACTTGTCGTTAAAAAAAACTAAATAAATAATCTAAAAAAAACTAATATACATAAGGTTATTTCGAAATTCGATGTTGAATCGATGACATAATTACAATAAGCAAATTAATGAAATAAGCTTATCTCTGAACATAGCAATAAACTATAATAATTAATGTAATTAGTAATTCTATGTATTAATTTATTTATGCATGTGAAATAAATTTTCTATTCAATTTAGACAATATCAAAATATTAATAAAATTTCAAATTGTCTAAAAATAATTTTGAAGAATCGCAATGTACATAAAAAAGTAAGTAGAGAAATTGGCAAACGTTATCTATGGTGAAATGTAATCTAATCTATAAAAACTGTACTGAAAATTTTCGAACAAAACATTTCGATATTTTTTTTTACAAATGATTTTTATGTTCATAATAAATGACTTTTTTTTATTAATAAACTGTAGATAGATAATAAAAAGGTAGAAAAAATATAAGAAATAAGTATTAGTATTGAATTAAGTGTTGTACAAATTTAGTTTAGTCAAAAAGAGTGCAATTCATTTACTCAACATAAATTATATATATGATGTAAGGAAGAAGTAGGTAAAAATCTAATAATTAATGGTTTAGTAATGTTGGTATTGCGATGTGTGTTTCAGATTTAAATGCATTATGGGGTTATGCAGGATAAGGACAGGGATCAAAGGGCCCTCAATTGCGGAGTACACGAGGCACGGAATCCGAGGCAGCTGACGTGGGAACAAGAACATTTGCGAGCATTGATCGGAAATAGACTGAATAGTAAATTAATTTAAATAAAAAAAAAATAAACGAAGAAACAAAATTAATAGAAAGTCAATAGAAATAGTTATTGAATTAGTGATATATAATAAGGGTATTGGAGAGCTGGTCATCAATAATAAATAAGAGATGAATATACGGAATCCCTTCATCATTCTACTGCTGGTTTACTCGGGGAACGCAGTGCAACAGGAAGGTCAGTGTCGATGTCAATTACAATCTGGAAGGTGTAATCATATATTGTAAATGACGATAATTAAACGTGCAAATGTTTTGATTCAGCTGACGGCGCATCGCATCAGGTCATCGTCGCATCCGCACCGTCGGATCGACATGGCCTCGTCGAGAGAACGGGGACCCAGCATCTTCATATGAAGCGGGTCTTCCCTATCATGTTTGGACGATCTCTGAATCCAAACAGTACCTTTCTGGAGTGCAGCAAGTCTATCGAAGAGTTCCCGGAATTCTTCACCGAGGAGCAGAGAAAGCAGGGAGCAGTTATCTTGGCGTTCGTCATCGCCATCTACTGTTTCTCGATCATCGCGATCATCTGTGACTCCTACTTTCTGCCCTGCGTCGAGAGAATCTGCGAGCATCTCAATTTATCTCAGGTAAACGAAATTTACAGTTTCCAAGATTCCTGATTGTATATCATCTATCAGAATCAGTCCTGTAACCTAACCAGTCACAATCAAAGTCAATAAGAGCTGTCATTACAAAACTTAAGATCCGAGAGCCGTCACAATCTAAGCAGATCTGTCACCAGTTATGCTCACCTGTCACAAGTTAAACTGAACTGTCACAATCTAACGAGACCAATCACAAGTTGACAATGCAAATGCAATCAAGAAAGTCTTGGCTTATCATAACTAAATTTGCAATCTTTATTTTTCATTAGGATGTGGCCGCAGCTACTTTCATGTCCGTTGCGACATCTGCCCCTGAGCTCTTCGTGAACATCATCGGAACTTTCGTGACGCGCTCCGATATAGGTATCGGAACTGTAGTCGGATCGTCGATGTTCAACACGTTAGGCGTAGCAGCCATCGGAGGTCTTGCCAGCAAAGCGGTAATTCATACTCAAACCAAACTATTAATTTTAATTAAACAAATAATTAATATATATTTCTTCACAGCCAATTCAGCTGGACTGGTGGCCTTTGACGCGCGACACCGTCATCTACGTCATCGCCATAATCCTGCTGGTGGGCATCACCTGGGATGGTCTTATCCACTGGTACGAGGCTATGATTCTCTTCATCGTTTACTTTATTTATTTCACAATCATGTTCAACAACGTTCGAATATCGAATTTCTTCAAGCGCTGCTTAAAGAAAGGTACGTGGTGGATGGGCGAGGGCAAATCTCACAAAATCGATAAATTAATCAGAAATTGTTCCAGAAGTGTCTAACGATCAAGTAACGAGCTGCATCGAACTGAAAACGGTCAGCTGTATCGAGAGCACCAAACGCTATGAGGAGCAGATCAACGAGCCAGATCGAAACAACAATCCGCAAAGCGAAGACGAAGCCGACCAGATTGGTAACTTGACTTAATCACTCAAGAGTCAATAAACTTAGTTAATTTTCTTTCTTGTTGCTATAGAAACCATCTTTAAAATTCCTACTGGAAGATGGTGGAACAAGCTGTTCTTCATCTACAATTGGCCAATTAAGTTCATGCTCTTCATCACAGTTCCAGATTGCAGGAAGCACAGACGGATTTACCCTCTCACGTTCATCATGTGTGTCATTTGGATTGGGCTCAATTCATACATGGTTTCTTGGATGATCACTGTAATTGGTAAGTTTGAAAGTATTTTATTATTTGACGTTTTCATATGACATTTTTGATACTTTATGTAAAACTGGCATTGAATTCTAGTTATTGATGAATTAATTAGTGATATGCATAAACAGATATTATTAATTATATAATATTAAAGTTTTTTCTTGTATATGTTATTTCCGTCTACTAATGATCCGAAAATTGTAACAAGTAATAATTAGCATGCAAATTGAGTTATTTATGGGAGCGTTAACGAGAGTTGTTCGGAAGTTTTGGTGCGAGCAGAAAGATTATTAATGCTGATTCTTAATGCAAAGTTACATTATCATCATCGTTTGCAGGTTACACTTTGGGTATCCAAGATTCTATTCTGGGTCTGACGTTCCTTGCGGCCGGCGGTTGTCTGCCCGAAGCCATCAGCATCACGATTACCTCGAGAAAAGGTCAGTTAATTACAAACAAGTATGATGATGGTTGTTAAGTTAAATATTGCTTTGTTCTGTGCAGGAGAGGGTGCGATGGGCGTTTCAAATGCGCTGGGCGCGAACACCATGAACATCCTACTTTCCTTGGGTCTGCCGTGGTTCATCAAGACGACGGTGGTGGGTCAGGCGAGGGCGATGTCCGTCATTCAGATAGAATCCGGTTCCATCGAGTACACAATTCTCGCTCTGATCATGGTCGCAATCACGCTGTACCTGACGCTCTCCTGCAGCAAATTCCGGCTCTCGAGGATCAACGGCATCGTTCTCATCACCTTCTATCTTCTCTTTTTGGTGTTGGCCATCGTCTCAGAGCTCGTATTCTCCAACAGAATAGAATGCCCCGATTAGACTCGACTCGACAAAACTTTTTATCCTCCTCCTCCATCTACTCCTTCCTTATTAACAAATCCTAGACGTTTCACACGTTACGCAAATAGTTTTGATATTTTTTAAACACATTTTTATTTATATTTAGCCGACTAAGATTTTACTATTTTTTTCGTTCGTAGTTTTATACAAATATTGTTTTTTTTTTTATATTTCAAATACACATACACAAATACAACGCAAACTTGAAACAATTCAATATTTTTTAAAGTTTATTTAGTACTGTATGTTATTGTTTCGCGTTAATTTATTATTTCTTACTGATTTATATATGTTGGTGGAATCGTTTTCAGATTGTTGGAAAATATAAAACTGTGATAAAATTTATAGATTTAAATGATGTAATTAAACAAAAATATTTTATTACGAATTACAGGATTTTATTTCAATATCTTCTCCATTCTCATGTTTGTCGGTTATCTGATGTTTTCTGTATTTTTCTTTCATTTGTCTCTGTCTCTGTCTATTGTCTTTTAAATTTTGTCAGTTCTTTATTGTTTAAGATAGTTGACTGATGTTTTTCTTTTGTATATTGTCAGTTTTTTCATGTCTCTTGTTGGTTGTCTCTCATCTTTTACATTTTCTTGTCGGTTTTCTGAGTTTTTTCTTTTTATTTTTTATAATTTGACATTTCTTGGACATTGTCGATTATTTTGAACAAAATATTTTTTCTCTGAAAACTACTTTTTCTTGCAGCAGTAGTGTAGAAAAGTTTACGAAAAAAAAAATATGTAGAAGAAATGATTGTGTTTGTGTTGCGCTTCAGTTCACGGTTTACCTTAAGAACTGAGCAAAGTAAACTGTTTCCAGCTAATAAATTCCCTGGCCTGAAGTTTGCTCCTGTTTTATTTTATGCCTCTTTATTTTCGATCCCGTTTGATATCCTTGTCCTTCGCAAGCAGGACATTCTCATCATTTTCATTTAACAATTGTCTACATTTAGCTTTTGCTTTACTCGCAGATATTGTGATTTCTTTCGCGTTGATATCTACAGATTTAGTCAGGGAAGGGAGAATGCATAAATGGAAAGAGAGAAAGAGAGCGTGCACAGGAATTGGATTAGGATTGCAGCGGCGGCGGCGGGGGCGGCAGCGTTTAGTGGTTTTATTGGCCGTTTTAAAAATATACTCTTCGGTAAATATTGACTTTCTTAATTGCGGCCGCGTCCACGGACGTAAAACAGAAGCAAGCACATTCAAATTGAAATACACACTATATATCTCTTGCACTCTCTTTCTCCCATTCGCATACACAAACACATTTCGATTGACTTTTTTCGTTCATCCTTCGTCAGCTTCAAAAAAGCATATCGTATTTTTTAAGGTTATATTATATTTTAGGTAAGGTAAGGTTAAGTTACACGACTTTTAACATTTTGATGTCGACCTTGGCGCCTATCAGATTTTCATGTAGCTTATTTTAAAACAATGCATTGTGAATCGGTACAAGCTAGACATGGTGGATAAGAAGATGAAAAAAAAAGTCATGTATTCTTTGGCGTCATAATAAAAGCACGCACACAAAAGAGCGCAGACGAAAGCGCGCAAAACAAAAGAGCGCAGTAAAATAACCACTTCAAATACACGAGAATTTGTATATAATTTTAAAATACAAAGCCTACCCAACTATTAGTAACTTATAGCACTAGAGTGAATATGGAAAATCCCATATAACCAAATTGTTTGTATGTATTTTTAAATATAAACCCTGTCCAGTTGTTAGTAGCCTAACGTGCAATTATTTGGTTTCATTTGCAGGCTGTTATATGCGCGCTTTTGTCGGGTCACCGTATTCTTCTTTTCAAAACATTGATTTATTTAAATTTTGTTTCAAGTAACTATTACATTGCAAACCGCTGTCAACATCAGCATATTCATAAATTCTATGATTTATCTATCATTTTGTAATGTTTGTCTTATACAATACGCAAGTTTGTAAGTTTTGCCATATTTGTAACCCTACATTTGAAATCGTTTAGTTTTGTGTTCGGCTTTCCGGTCTATTTTGTTTGCACACAATATTTCATAAGATTTCGTCGAATTGGTTCGGTCGGATTATCGTTATCGGAATTGCAGGAAAAATAACGTTGAACTACGGCAATAACTTGTTTTTATTTTATCATAACAATATGAATTGTATGTAAGTAAATGAAACAAATAGAACTAATCAAAAGAGAAATTACGTATATTAGTTATTGCTTTAATAATCTTCTTCATTTTCTGCAACTGCAAATCCTATTGGTTAAATTATCTCAAGTAAACTACTTTAACTACCGACCGAGACAGACAGTGTTTATAGATTTTCATCGTCTTCGCATTGCTGTCAACGACAATGTATATCTACATTGTAAGAGGAATCCATTACCCGAATGGCATAAACCACGTCCGCAGTATATTCATTCTGCGGTGAAATTACATGGATCATCTTCAGTTCTAATAGTATATTTTAGATTAATTTAGGTTAGGATATGTTAGATTTGTAAGGTTATGTCAGTTTCTCATAGATTTAATTATGCTAGGTTAAAGTATTTTGTTTTAGGTTAGATTTGGAGAGCTTTTAGTGCGTCATGATCGTAGTACTACGTCTTTACCAGCCCGCATGCAATGTTTCCTTTTCTCCAGGATATTTTATGATAAGATCAGTAAACTTTACCTTCATTTGTGTAATCAGTTTCTTGTAATGTTAAGAGCTTAAATATAGTTAGGTTAGACAAGCTTACATTGAAATTATATACAATTAATATTGATTTAAACTGAACGCTCGTGTTGTGACCATAAACTATTTTAATTGAATTTGCAAAATAGCACTAACTGGACGTTAAATATTGTGCATTTCAAGAGTTCATTTGCATCCGACATTCGCAGATAGTAGCAGCTGAAGTCGAGGGAAAGTTTTTGAGAATGGAAAACCACAGTTAATTATCTGCGATGAAAACCCTTGTTCAATTGTTGAAATATTATAACTAATTTCCGTATTTTGCGCGAACAAAGTTATTAGCGTGTTTGGAGTGTTTTATTTATTTTATATGTAACACCTCACTCAATAAGTTCATAGTATGCTTAATAAAACAACAAATTTTGGGCAATATTCGACTTTATTCATGAACATAGTCTCTTTCAAGAGTGGCTCATTCATAACAACGCTTATCTAACATTTCGATACCTTTCTTGTAGAATGATTTATCTTTGGCCTCAAAATACGGCTTACACCATTTGCTGTCCACTCAGCTGACAACTGATTTGACTATTGACTATAGTGGTGGATCCAGGTTTCATCCATTGTTACATACCGTATAAAAAATCCTTTTTATTTCATCAACTCGTTGTTTTTGGTCCACTTTGAGCTTGAACGGTACCCATTTCGAACAAAACTTTCTCATGATCAAATGTTCATGCAAAATGGTGTCTTCTGATATCTTCAGGGTGTCAGCTATATCAAGCAACATCAATTTGTCCCAAACCAATTTTTATGTTTTCTGCAACTATTGCCGAATCAACAAACCACATCTCTACCATTTGTCTAGACGGAGAAGAGTCCCCATAACACTTATCAAGCCATTGCTTTGCTTGAACGATATTTTTTTCTATCAAAAAGTAATGTTTTATTAACACACAAAATTCAGCAAAACACACACAAAAACCGTTTTCTTCTATAATTTCTATTATTAATGAATAATAGCGAAGATCAATATTGTTGTTCATAGTAAAATAAATAAAGGATTAAACAATCACAACGTATGTCAAAGAGCTGAATATTTGTATAATTCTTTAGAAAAAATCTAAAAATTGTAATTGACTAAAGTTTATAACTGTAGAATGAATATAAAAATTAACTAGTTTTAATTATTTAAAAAAAAAATCATTAAAATTCACTTAATTTATGAAATTAAATTTGGAATAATTTTATGCACATTTTAATGCAATAAATATTGCATACCAATAAAATAAGGATAGCAACTACAACACGAAATTTTAATAATAATATTTACTTTATTGGATTTCTGATCCACATCTTTATTCTCGAAAAGTACCAAAATTGTTTCAGGAAACTTAATGTTTTCTACTTCAGCTACATACTTTTTTATTCCGAAGGATTCTAGTGAGTATGCTGAAATATGCAAAATGTTTTTTCTCAACTGAATAAAGTTTACAAACATAAAGTAGTTAAATGAGCATAACATTAGCAAAAATTCAGACTATTTTAACTAGATGAATTAAATGGCCACAGTTAAAATAAAAACTAATCAGTGTTTCATATTATTTTATTATGATTTATTAAGAAATTTCATAGGGGTTGTAAATTATGGATCCCCAGGATTATCAAGTAGGTTGTTGTTGTTATTTGTGCCTAGTTGCCGGAGAAGGTTTCTATTTGGAAACTACAATATTCCCAAATGAAAACCAATATGTGGAGCAGAAAACAGAGATGATGACGCCAGAGACCCATAGGAAGAGTCCACTTCCGTTACCTTGTTACGGAAAGAGGTGTCCACCAGCTCCAGAGGCAACACCAACGATGTAATCGTAATAGATGATGATTAAGCAGAAGACAATCTAAGATCAAATGTTTATTAATTTAATTAATTGTATATAAATATATATAAATTTAAAGTATTAAAATAAAGTAAATATTTAAATTCTTTGTTGAACATCACCTGATTTATTATAAATGTATAAATTACGAGTTTTTTTTGTTGACAATCAGCTTGGTGTTCCTTATAGCAGTTCATCTATTTTTGTTTTATAATAATCTGTATAATATTCTAGGAGTGATCAAACTGTAGCTCGCGAGTCACATGCGGCACTTCAAAAGTGTTGTTATGGCTCAACATTAGTGAATTAGGGAATTCAGTGGTTTTGTTCTCTATATTTCCAGAAATTCCATCGGGATTTTAAAAATAAACGGCAAATCCCTAAAGAATGAGCAAAAGGATGGGATCAATCACGATTATGCAATTCCAATTATTATGTTTCTCTGCTTAAATCATAGAACTGGAATTTCCGAACGCAACCATCCGGTAATAATAAAGAGTTTTCCGATTCCAGTCACATAATCGTATAAGAAATCCCATCATGCCGGCTTCCGTTTGCCTCTGCAGTCGTCTCTCATCCGTTTTTCTTCATTTGTTTGTTTTTACGTCCCTACCGTTGCCCATGGCAACCTTCCCGCTCATACCCGGCGCGTCCACCAAGTTTTCATCAATTCGTTAAATCTTACTAAAAATAAAAGTGTGCTCG
The DNA here is from genome assembly GCF_001412225.1 of Nicrophorus vespilloides. NCBI lineage: Eukaryota > Metazoa > Arthropoda > Insecta > Coleoptera > Silphidae > Nicrophorus > Nicrophorus vespilloides. The sequence goes on along the minus strand of NW_017100113.1, from coordinate 67,361 downwards.
ACTCGCATCTAACGCAAACACAATGTACGTTCATTTACCCACGGATTGATAGATTTTCGTAGTTACCATTCAGCTTCTTAACTTGTTCGGCATCAAAGATTAACTTTACGATTTATCTGCAAAGTCGGCGAGGTGTGTGAAAATTTAATTACAAGTTGTTGCGAAACTAACATAAAGGAAATTTGTGGGATGGGTTTCAGCAAATTTAAAGGATTTGATTGAGAAAAACAAAATCCAAAAAGAAGAAGCTACAAACAGTAAAAAAATATATATCGGTGGCAGATGGTGGGCAAGGCGAGATCAAAGTAAACAAACTTCAAATAAAACTGTGTTTACACGTTTTGCAGAGGCGATAGTTTGTTGAACATTCGGAAAAATAATAAAAATAAATGGCGAGCTCGAAGAAGACCACGATGTCGACGAGGAAATGAGAGAAGGAGAAGAAGAAAAAAAAAACGTGGAGAGAATCTCGCCCACGCACACTCACCAATACGTAAGTATATAATATAAATGCAGAGAAATACAGACGGAGAAAAGAATGTCGAGATAGCACTGAGAACGCGTACGGAAACAAAAGCGAGACGGGAATTTATCGGATTTCAAAGAGCGGGAAAATCACGCTTGTTTCTTGTATGTGTGTATATTTTCGTTGGTTGCTTGATTTATGCGTTTCGCGTAATTCAATATTATATATTTGAGTAGACAGGATGGAGGAATAATAATAATCTGACGGGCGCGCAAATCGAAAACATTGAGAGAAAACCACAATGAGTTTTACCTTTCAAATTAGATTTCCACGCCTTTTCAATAGTTTCCTGCGATTTGCTAGAATTGGATTGGATGCAGTATTTGTACGTTATAATATTTTTTTTTTTCCATCGTTTTTTTTTTGCTTATCGACTTCTACTTAATTATATTAAGTCAGGACAGAAAGACCTATGGTCATTAGCCTTCATAGCAGTTCATTTATTATTTTGGTTTTCTGGAGCGTCATGATAATGTCGAACAGGTACACTGTGTTGTTACCGAGATCAATAAGAGTTTGGAAAAGGAAAAGTACTGCTCTGTTGCAGGCTTCTGATGGCACGGGAAGTTTTATATAAGTTGAAAAAGTGCCTTTCGAATGGGTACTTCTATTATGTTTAAATCCTAATTGACAGGAAGACACTTTCAAGTAAGAGGAAATGACAGCGCTACGTTCGATGGTCGCTGGCTTGCATTGACTGTTGAGTTGGAGATCATGAACCTCACTGGAGAACAAACTATTTGCATACATAGTTTTTATTATGTCAATTTGAACCTATGTATCCAACTGTTGTGGTCTGTTTGTAATTCGACTATTAGTATAACTCTGCAATTCCAATCGAATTCCTTGAGACAAATCAATAAATCAACGTTTTGAATTTCCACAACGAATTTTTATTTATTAGATATATACAAAATTTAAAACTAAATGAATATAAAAGCTCAAATACAAAACTTACAAAAATCTAGAATATTACATAAAAAGAATAATATTAAATGACTATTTTCTCAGAAAACACGATTTTAAAAAGGATATAATGTTTACAGATCAATTGTCCTTGTTTCCCATAAAAAATAAAGAAATAGAATAAACTTGCTACCAAATCTCAATTGATAAACGTTATAGTTCTGAAACTTTAAACAGCTCTACAATTTTGAAATACTCTCTTTTATTTCACATGTGAAATGCGCCAATATTATTGAGAGCTAAAACAATACATTTTTAAGTATATAAATATCTCGTTTATCTATTAAGATTAAGACTTAATTCCTGTCCGATTTTCTGTTTGTTTCATGAAACTTAGTATTTAGCATTATTCCCGATTTATGGCAGAAAAATTAATTACAATCAACTAGTCTATTTCTTTCATAAACTAATATATTTTAAAGTATTCATGTTTTGTGAATCTAAACTAACCTAAACTAAATCTTATTACAATCTATATTAACAATGTAGCCTAACACAACCAAACCCATATAAATTCAGCATAACTTAAGTTAACCAATCTCAACGTAACCAAAATACGAATGCAATCACATTAAAATTAATCAAAATTTAACCTAATTTATTATATAGATTTAAATTATGTATGAATCAGACCATGCACCTCTTCCATTGTTTGTGAGTTCGAGTTGAATCTATTTTTAAGGTATTTGATTAATGGTCCATTTTAGCTTTTCTATATGCATACAAATCGCACCGGGTTTGATTGAAGTGTTTGCACTTTGTAGATCGACGATGCGTAGAAATATCAATTTGCATTTACTATCAACGATCCAGTGTCCAGTGGAATTCCTGACGGAAATGTGTAGATTTAGTATGATTGATTATCGTTTGGTGGAGGTTACCTAAGAGTTCCTGACCTTGGTGAACCTTGACATAGGCAGACAAACCAAGCGCTTTGACAGGTCCATCTCGTTCGTTGGTGGAGGCGGCGGCGCCGTCGTCGACTGTTTTAGCCGCCGCCGCCACGCTCGAAATATGTAATACATGTTTCAGTCTTTATCAGGCGACTCCCGAAGTTCGCTGCTCGTCGGTTCGGGTCCATCGGGCGAAACAAACTTACGAGATCTCTTCGCACGCGCTCTTACAGAAAAAATAAAATCAACAATCCAATCCGAAAGTTTAAAGTTGCTGAAAGCAGTTGCCGAAAGTTGAAGACGTGATTTTCTTCTTTGGAAGACGAGGAAGCAGTTGGTAAGCCTCAATTTATTTGTTTTCTTCATCCATTCAACATGTTAGAAACTAATTTTAAACGATCTTAGTTGTATATTTATGTAACGCCCCGGAAAATTTATCTAAGCGTAAACTTCTGTCTCATCGTTGCGGTCGTAAGCGACGGAGAAACTAAGAATGTTAATTCGACAATGGCAGAGGAATCCGCGTTGTCTCAATGCCGATTTAATGGAACGGACGAACGTTTAAATCCTCAAAGCAAATTGAATTAAATTGGAGACGGATTCGCTGAAAGAAGTTGTCTTCTCTCAACAAACTAAAAAAAAAACATAATCGAGCTTTTCATTCACGCTCTTTCAGGATGATTACAAATAATTATTGTACTAAATATATAATTTTCTCGCGTCGTGGTAAAATTTCTTCAATTTCAATTAAAATCTACGTGGTTTTACATATATTTAATTGCAATTTCGTGCAAATACACTCAGAGATTTTCTATGCGAATGTAAGCAAGAAGTTGTGTATGCAAACATGTATATGTACTTTAATGGAATTCACAACAAAGTTTGCGGAAAACAAACATAAATTATATTTCCAAGGAGTTGCACATCATACCTAAGCACATATTTCCATTCTAGTATTTTTGTTGTTATTTCCGAAGTTATCTAATATGATGTATGTATATTTGTTTTTACTTTCTTTTAAGACAAACAATATCCGCTGCATTTCTAAATGGTACCACAGGGTAATGTACTAGGTATTTATTATTTATTTTTGAATCCATAATTTTAATAATTAATTATTTAATTAATTATGATAAAATTGGCTTAGAGAGTTGCAAATTTTCATAATTAGAAATGGAAATTATGGAAAATCTTCTATAAAATAAAGACGTACATGTATGTAAATATAAAAAAGATGAAATTATAAATTAAGTACAATAAAAGTAATTCTTCTCGAAATGAAACAAATAATATATTCGCACTTTGCAGCAATTTAATTTAGTTTTATTACTATGTTAAGTTTATATTTTGGTAACATTTTGCAATAAATATTATTTTTATTACCAAGTTACCAATGACATTACTAAATATGATTCATTTAATGATTTTGTTGATTATTTTTACTAAAGTATGTAACGAAGTTAGATTTTAAGAAAATTAATTATGTTTATTGATATATATGTAGTGCACTTAAATATCAAGTAAAACGCTACTTCGTGCGAGTAATTGATGTTTTCGCTAAAGCTATCGACTTCATGGTTTGAGATGCGAAAGATAATAATGGAAATCTGATTAAAATTAACAAGGGAAACCGTGAACATGAAGCGCACAAAGTTCGGGCTTGTACTTGCAAGATGATATTTTGTTGGAAGGAAAATGGATTGCGCAACTCTAATTAATCATCGCAGAGGTTATTAGAGAAGATCTTCCAGTATTCATGCATTAAAGAAGGACACATTTCCACGAAGATGCAATATAACCTAAGCGAAGCTGTCTTTCGAAAGTGAATTGCATTTGTTTCCGAGGGGCGACGAAACTATCAGTAATTTATTTACAGGATGCAGGGTTGAGCGACTGATGTCGGAACGCAATTTTAATTCCAGTCCACCACCAACCTTCACTTTACTAGCACTTTAATAAGCAGAAAAGAGAAGGGAATAAATTGGAGACGAAACAAACGGAAATAAATTAATCTCGCGAATTTCGTTTACGCAATTCTTAATCCTATCTGAATTTAGTTCCATTTTTATTATTACTTTTTTTTACGGTCCAAATATTTGATGAAAGCTTCTCTTCGTATATGAACGGATGGGGCAATAAAAATTAATTTGATTAAATATTATGAAACGCGTGCAAACAGAATTGTAAAAATAGAAAATATATTGAAAATTCCGTTTGCGCAAATTAGAATCGATCGAGACTACAGATCCAAGCAACAGTTTAAAGATTGACAATTACCTTAAATGTCAGTTTGAGATTTGCAGTATCTGAGCACTTTGAAAAACTCCGATCGGAGATGAGAACTGTGTGTGGGTGTTTACATTGAGCTTAGCGGTAGCGGCAACAACAAAGCTCTGTGATGATACATACAGCACCTCCGCAAACGTTATCAGCCTGCGTGAAATTTAATTCGAAGCAAATGAAGGACATTCTCGATGGCGGTTACACTTGTTGTAAACAACGTAACCTTGGTTACAGATAACGAAGTTGAAAACATAAGGTAAGAGGCGGAGACAGGATGTTTGTCTCTTGGAAATTTGAAAACAACATATTCTTGTTGTTTATGTTGATTTAGAGAAATATTTTATTTAGATGCTTATGTATTATTAAACTTATGAATTGATTATTAAGTATTGTTAAGGATTGATTTAATCACTAAGGCATACTTAAGACACAATTATAAATACATATCTAAGTCTAATACATATAAAATTCAGTATTATGTAGCAGACTACATAATTAAGACTACAGTGTTCAGTATATCCAAAACTAAGTCCGATTGAAACTGCATGTCTCATATTGAATTAAATGGAGACTACAAGTTTAAGAATAAATCTAATTAACACCATAGTCTAAAACTGAATCCAACTAATACGACAGGTATAAGTTTAAGACTACATTTTCAAATTTACATCAAAAACAATGAAATTTGAAAATCTTTTCTACTTCAGACTGTAGACTCAGATAAAGAGTATATTTACAAAAATATTTGAGTATTCTCTACGAAATATTTGTTTTTTTGTAATCGTTCTCTCCTTGAAACTTTGTTTTATGTCGAAGTCAAGTATTTCAGCTCTAAAAAAATTGGTATGAAAAATGCGTTAAACATCGCAGCCGATGATCGGTTTATTGGTGTTTGATGTAGCAGGATCATCGTCTACATATTTCATACTTTCATAATCCGACCGGCTTACTCACCCGAAACACTGTTTAAAATTCCTGGCATTCAATGCGTTGGAATTTATATTAAGAAATGTTCTCTGTCCCACGTTAATTTCTAGCAAAACACTATCGATTTTGCGTAATTAACATTGTCCGTGGCGCCGCAATTCCAGAATTCCAATCCTGCATACATTGCAGTTGTAAACATATTTTATTACATCTATGCTTATTGAGAATCTATCATTGCAATTACTTAGCTCTTCGATGATTTAGCATACATTTTTTTTCTATAATCCCTAATTTTCCTCGATAATTGATAATTGATTTAATAACAATGATGTTATGAAAAGTCATTGACAACGTTGTCACAATTTCAACTTTTGTTTTTAATAGAAACGTCTAAAGTTTCACTTTTGTAAAAATTTAAATTTCTATTTGAAGAATTAATTTAATATTATAATTTTAGAAATTATAGAAAGATCAAAAGTTTAAATAAAAAATTTAAATTTAGTTTTTATTTTCTTTGAAATATTCATTATTTGTAATAAAAAAAGTAAAGATAATGCGATTGTAATTTTATTTATCCATAAATTTATCATCTATACATCTAAGTGTCGTTTTACTGCTCTGAATTTTACGAGTTTTCACATTAGTGATCCTAAAATTGGGGTAGAAAACATGAATAATAATCGGCAACACTGTTACACTTTACGCTTTTATTTTTGTCCTGTTGGATTATGTGAGATTATGTTCGCATTTATTTATTTCTTGTGTATCGTGTGAAGAATAACAAGAATTATAAAAAAAATCTATTTGTAGGTTCAATTAAAAAAGTGAATTATGATTGGTACAACTATAATTTTAACAAGTTTTGTTAAGATTTTTACCTAAATATTTTTAATTATGTATTATTTTCTAAACATAATTTTGTACTTTTAATAAAAAAAAATCAATTGATAAAAATCTTTTGTTTCGTACGTAAGTTGATTGTCAAGTTTTGAATTTGTTTTTTTTTCCTGATGTATTATGGAAAGGATAATACAGGTATCCCCCGACTTACGAACTAGTTCCAAAAGATTGTTCGTAAGTCGAATTTGTTCGTTTCAAAATATACACAAATTATAAACAAATATACTATTTGGATTTGTTTCAAAATATACTTATCTTATCACACTTTATCATGGTTTTTACTTTTATATATGTTAAATTCCGTATTACTGACTGCATAAATTTGAAAAAATAGATTAAAATAAACAAATTATTTACTTACAATGTAGGCATCACAATTATTTAATAAAAACGACAAAAGAAATAAATGCAATAAAACAGTACATCTTCCAAAAATATTATATTTTATTAAAGAAATTATCAACTTTTTGTGACAAGTTAGAGCTTTTAGAATTTTGTTCGTAAGTCCGGGAGTTCGTAAGTCGGGGGATACCTGAACTAATAATTTTGAATTACCTATCGAATCAACAAATTATAATTCGTCTCCAGGGAAACAGAAAATAAATGGTACGTCCGTTTCGTCGATGGAAACGATTACGAAGCTCGGGGAAGTTTCTTTTTTCTTCGTAATTCGATGCACGTGATTCCCCATCGTAAAATTCAAATTAATTTCACTTTTAAAACTCCTTCCGAATGTAATTAAAGCTCGCCCTCTCTCCTAATGAAACGAACTTTGTTCCGGTTATGCTTTTGTTATTTTTTGTTTCGCGATGAATATTTCAGGAAAAATGTTCTCCGTAATTATTATTATTCTCGAATTTTTTTCTCTACCGCTCTTTTCTTTTGAGCACGTCCAAATCGTAAATCTTATTGAAGAAGGAAGGAAGTTGAGAGGAGGAAATATAAAACTTTTATTTGCTTCTCACCTCTCTAAACATATATATAAAGAGAGAAAGATAAATTATACGTGTGTATTAATGTTTATTTTTATTGAAATAATATTTTAATAGAAACGAAAATCGCGACGTCAAAGTCGGGAAAATAAGTTGTGATTTTTAGCTGCGGCTTTTTTGTTGCTGGAGACATCAAAGGATTTTGCTTTTAGTGCCAAGTCTTCTCCGATGACAAGGTAATAGGACATGCATAGAACTTGTGCAAAATGAAATATATGAATAGAGAAAATAACGAATGCGTTGCATCGCGTTCCAAGTGAAATCAATTATCGAGGAAAAAAGGAATGAATTGAAAAACATTAATCTCCATTTAAATCCGAAATGACAACTAGTTTCCTGCTTTTTTAAATTGTGGTTGTAGATAGGTTGTGGTTACTTTAAAATTTTTAAGTGCAAAAGGGAATTGAAGACCAAAAAGTTTGAAAAACACTGGACTAGTTGATGCTAAATTATAGGCCAGGATCTGGAAGAGAAGAGATACTGCTCAGCTGTATTCCTTGATGCGTCCTAGGCTTTCGACAAAGTTTGGAACACAGGTTTGTTCTTCAAGATAAAAATAAAATTTCTACATAATTTCTATGAAATCTTGAAATGCTAACTAAGCACAGCTCCATCAAATCACAATGTCCTGGCTCCAATTATATATCTTCTATTCATATCTGCAGACAAAACAAACATGGCAACATTTTCAGACGACACCGCAATTATGGCATCAGACGAATACCCCATAATTGCATCTAGACACCTTCAAGAAGAGTATAATCTCCTCGAAATATGGTTTACGAAATGACGTATTGATATAAACCAATCAAAATCGGTGCATGTTATCATCACCTTAAAACGAGACAAATGTCCTCCAGTCAAACTCAACAACAAAGTAGTTCGAACATCTTCAAAGGTGAGATACTTGGGAATGCATCTGGACACAAGACTGACTTGAAAGGACCAAATCGCGAACAACTACAAATCAAATTTACAAAGTTGCTGATAGTTTATAAAGTCGTATTACGAAGAGTGGGTACTTCATGGTAGATACGCCAATTCGTACACGAATTCCTTGGCGTTTCAAGTTCTTGAATCTTCAATTTAAATATTACTAAAAAAAATATATACAAACGTCAAGCATTGATGTTACTGCGCAGCAACTTCTAAATGTCAACAGCGAACCGATTTGCTAAGTGGTTATGTCGTATATATACGTCATGGGGAGGTCCGCTACTACCTAGGAAAACGATATGTGAACATGTATAAATTGCAAGCCAGACAAGATATACGTCATGGTCTTTTATATTGCGTAGCGCTTATGACTAATATATTCGCATCATGAATTTACTTATATATACGGATATATACGCTAGCAATAAAAATACGTGGCTACTAGGGGAGCCACTTCAGACAATGCATCGAAGCGCTTGAGGGCTTAATACCGTTTTTCACATATTTAATATTCGAGCTTTAATATGTAATATGCAAAGTGAAACTAAAAATTGTAAAAATAAAACTTAAATGTAATCCAGTTTTATTAACTTCTTGTGTAATTTGAAGCAACGAAATGTTAATATTACAAGAAAATACTGACCATTTCTTCCAGCTTTAAGACGTGTTTTACACTCCTCATAAAATTGTCCGTTTCAATTAAAAACATCTGCGTTCTTTTACTGCCGCTATTTCATCCTTAAGATCACATTTATTCCTTTAGAACCGCATGTACAAGGATTCGAACAGGTGCAATTTATATTTTGACGAGAAAGTGTGTAATTGAACTGTCACAAGTCTCGTCGGTTGCATACAATTGCTTGTCTCAAGTTGCTTGATTTAAAAACATGTGGAAAAATAACATCACCTAGAGGTAAAGTTTTTAATTAAAGTTGTAAAATACGTATCATTTTTTATTTCATTTTTTTTAATATGTTTTTGCGATCAATATACAATTTCAGAGGATTCCTACTACTCGAACCGAACGGTAGCTCAAAGCCAGAACATTTTTATTATTTTCGCTCTGGTTGACATTCGTTTCGTGGCCTTGTTCCTTTTGTCTTCTTTTATTTTCCGCTTTTCCATTGCCTGTTCGATTCTAATTCGAGTGTTTAGAAGCGCGTGGAGAACGCTGATTGCAACGAGTGTGTTAAATGGACGAGCAACTCAATTTGTTCTCGAAGCATTGAGCATGAAGGCACGAAAGGAAATGAAAGGGGGAAAAAGGTGAATGATAGAGAAAAGGAAGAATATAATAAGGACGAAATGAATGGGGGCACATATCGAAATTGCATTAATTTATCAAACCCGGGATGATGTAATAAGAGCGAACAATTTATTGAATCTTAGCTTGGATTTAGATTCGAATTTTTAAAATTAATGAAACCGGTTTAACAAAGCTTCTTTGATCCTGTTCCAAATTGCGCAATTTGTATTAATACATGCATGTTCATTAGGTTGAGACGGACTGCAGTTTCCATGTTAATACAAAAGCCGTTTCATCTTGCATACGATTCAATTTCATATGTAACTTGATCTAATAATCTAATTTAAAAATATTACTTACATTATTCATATGTAAAAGAATTTAAAAAAAAATATTTTTTTAATACTAAGTTTCATTTATGTAAATTTTAATGGTTTCAGTAGATTTTTTAAAATTTAAAAATAAATAACAGAGCACGAAAGTTAAGCAATTTTGGAAAAACTTTCTCACAAATTTTGTTGCATGCAAATCTAGACGATTACTTTATTAACTATTATTCTTTATAACACTACTAGAGTAATTCCACAGATATTAGTTAGTTTTAAATTATTTAGAGACAATTCCGGTGGCTTCAAATTAGATAGAAATGCTGTAACAAAAGAAAACGTTATTTAATTTTGACAGATGATATCTGAGATTCGAATATTAAGTAAGCATTTTTTGCTGTCACATTCATAATGACAAGTTAAATTTTAACACACAGTTCGATGTTTTAATTGGTATTATCTTACTTCTTTGGTGTTCATGAAGATGCAATGAGCCGTTTTGAAGCAGGTATCACAAATGTCTGTTCCCACTGTAAAGTTTGAAGCGTTAGATTTGTGATTGCAATAAATGATTGAAGTTACTCTGTGTTCCACATTTCTTTATGGGTTCACTGTAGATGTTCTTCAGACTATCCGGTATTATTTCGATGGCAGCTTCGATGTTGATGGTGCCATCTTCATGCAACTGGAAAATTATAGTTGATAAAGTAAAAATAGTTTAATTGTTGAACTAATGAGAAATAAAAACGTTGAATTTTACCAATTTCGGTGTATCGTACAAACATTTCAGATAACATTTGAATGTTTGATCTTCGGGGAATTGACCTGTCCTCGCCGTGGAAATCATCTCTGCGTAAGAAATCGATTACAGTGTTTATTCACTCAATAAAACAGTGTGTACTTACCTTCAGTTACACCCGACTCGCTGACGCATTTATTATGTAAGTCGTCGGCCAACTCCTGCAAATCGGGATGAATATCCTTCGCCTGAAAACATTTACATTCAAACAAAAACTCGTGCAATCATCTTGATATAACTTACTTGAGCTTCGAAAAGTACCAAGGCGATAACAAAGATGCCAATTTTAATCATCATAGTTTCTGTACTTCTAATGCACAAACACTTTGCAATAGTTTCTAACATTAAACATCTTCCACTTTATATACCCGATCGGAGCAATTAAATCCATAAGAATATACAAAAAAATAATAATGTAATTTTTATATGATGATTGGATACTGTCGACGAAGGCACGCGATCTGCAGATCAAATCTTTTACAATTTGCATAATTCGTGGCAAAAAAAAGCAGGAAGCAAAGGCGTTCGATAAAAACAAATGTTATGCAATTTACATAGGATCGTGATTAATCGACGAATCATCCGCAATTGACGTCCATTAAGCATTCCTGATGATATATCATCGCGCAATTGGAACCGTTCCCGGTGTTGATGCGAGGCACGCATCCTTAATGGATCAATGAACTGTTAAAATTATGTGCATAGTTTGTACTGTGAAAATTCTATGTCTATATCGAAATCCAGATAGTATCAAAATCCCGACCATAATCTCGACAAACATATGCAAGGAATTTGACTCGGGTGAATAATAAACAAAACCATCTAGGACGAATTCCGTGAAAACGCTTAATAAACAAAGCCCTACTCCTAATGACAAAATCCCGTAACAATAATAATCATTTACTTCGTAGAAGATTTTGTTACTGTTGGGATTTCGTATGTCGGGGTTTCGGTTGTCGGGATTTCGCTTTCCACCGGAAAATTCTATAATACAATCCCATATCATCAATTAAAAACGCTTCCATGAACAAACAGAACACATCATGACACATCAGGACAGGACAAAATTGGAATTTTGATCAATATTTTTTTCGGGTGGCCTGTTTTTATCCTATTCTGTTTTATATTAGTATCACTGTTTAGTTTTGTCTTGTTGTCTTCTATCACGTTCTGTGTTGTCCTATCTGTTTGGTCCGCTCAACATTAAAACCATTCCACTTCCATGACAGTTGACATATATAACCTGTCATATTTAATGACAAGATTCAATACATATTTTCAAAATTAAGATTGTTAATACCTGCGATTTAGGTTCCAATAGTTATTTGAAGAGAAAATATTATAATTTGGGTTAAACACACGTCTCATAAATAGACAGCGTACTTCACCTCAACTTCCCATACTTCATACCTTGCCCTCGACGCACTGGCTGGCGTTATTCCAACGAAAATTATTAGCGGCAAAGTTATATAATTAGTTTGAGCGATTTTTAGTTGGCGCATTTGAAACGTCGCCAAGTAAAAATTTTACAATTTGATTAATTTCCTTTATCGTATAATAAAAGGACAGTTTACTATTTCGTTTACGACCAATCTGATTTCAGGATCTTTGTTGTCTTTATTAAATCACGGTTTTACTTTAACGTTGACATTAGAGCTTTTCTTTATACGAAGTAGTCAAACTGAACTGTGGACAATAGCAAATGTCATTTTTCATCGAACTCTATAACTGCCAACTATATGTTAACTCGCTAGATTCGAAGTTGGTACACCTGATAGATCTTTATGTCAATGCATTAGTGTGTTTGTCACAATATAATTATATGAAATTCAATTTTACATAACCGAAATTTGTAAATTTTTGTACGCTTAAAATAAAACAAAGAAAATAAAACGTGCGTGTATTTTTGTCAAATGGTTGGAATTATTTAATAATGATAATCTGAGTTTGGCGTGATGCAACTAAAATTTAGATATTTGAGTCTAAATAAATGACGTCGCCGAAAATAGAATTGCGTAACAGATGAAATTAATTTGGATCAAATTCTGGGTGGAATTTCGTGTCTTGAGATCCGTGCGTGACCGTTCATGAAATTTATAAATGTACAAAAATTGGTTGAAAAACGAAGAAGAAGAATCGAACAAAACTGTCGCAATCCTCGTAATGTTATGTTAATTCGCACTCTGCCAGGGCTGGGAAAGTAGCAGATGTAGAAAAATCTGTTGAAAGTTTTTTTTTACAATGGAATCGTTAAATCCCACGTAGAAAAGAAGATTTTCCGCATCGGATGCGGTAATTTCCAGTGCGAAACTTTACAATTAAAACAAATCCCCCATTTACAAAAGCTTCCTGCGTGTCATTGCTTTTTGTAAGTTTTTTTAATGTTGGTATTGTATTTCGAATTGCAGGGTACAGAGCAGGATTAGTTGGCCATGTCCGAGGACAGATTAAGGGAAGTTAACGAGCAGATTCGGCAACAGTGTTTGAAGTTACTTAAGAGTGAGTGTTACTTTAAATTTTATGAATATACTGATTGTTTTTTTTTTGTTGAAGGGGATGGTTTCTGTCCGCCAATAGCAACGGAGAGGAACGGTCACGTGCTTTGCTGGCCGGCCACGCCCCCGGGAAGTGTTGCCAACACATCATGTCCTCCGGACGCTTCTTACGATCCTAATCAATTTGTTTATAAGGAATGCTGGCCGAATGGGACTTGGTTTGTCCATCCGGAGTCCACCAACGGAAAGGATTGGACTAACTACACAAACTGCATAAATAACGAAGTGCTGGAGGTAGTACAATTAATACGATTAAGTGATTTTGTTCATTTTTTGCTTGCAATTTGTTGTTTAAATATTAACAATATTCGTGGCACGAAGCTCTCGGTCCCAAATAGACTTTAAAACTTTTACGACCCATAAATTCAAAATTACGCCCCACATAAAACGTCGATATTTTAATTTGTTGCCGTTCCTCCGGCCCTTTATCTTTTCTCTCCTCTATGTCTATTCCTATGTGTTGTTCCGCAGTTCAACACGTACATCAATGATCTCTTCGTCATAGGCTACTTGGTGTCTCTGGTGGCCCTTATCATTTCTCTCACGATTTTTCTGCTGTGTAGGTAAGTTTGCAAGGTCACCTACCTAATCGATGTTCGCCACAAAACTTTATAGTAATTAAACTTCTTAATTACCAAATATATATATATATACATATACCTTGTACAAAACTTCCTGTCCGGTTTTACAAAATTAAAAGCCTTTGTTACTTGCAACAATGGATGGAGAAGCTTTTCATTAAAAAATCATTATTATTAATTATATATTTTCTTTTAATGACATTTACTTCAAATGTCGCAAAATTATTTTAACTACAATTAATAATTTAAAGTTAGTATTATGCATATATACTTCTCCCATATACTCACAACTGTAATTGTCATGTACTCAAGTGACAATGGTATTTATACTAAATAATATATTAATGCAAATAAATTTAAAAAATCCTATAATACGTTACGGACAATACGCCTTATCTTTTACAAAGGAGATTTTGCTTATGTAAAATTGTATGCATGACTGTTACAGTTTTGCTATCATCAAATCTTAGTGTCAAGTAGGCGCCACTAGTCTTTTTAAGATTGTTTTTGATAAAGCTTTGCCGTTTGGTCTATATTTTCGTGAGTGGCATAATATACAGCAGTTTTGCAAAAATCAGTTGGAAATGCGACCTTGAATAATCTCCGTCCGCAAAAGGATTATATATAAAATGTGTCGCCTTTAACTGTCAAATATTACATAAAACGTACTTACAAACTGACATAGTTTGCATAGCAACCAGCCTAATTAACATGAATAGATTTGCATGGGAATGGTAAATGAGGACAACAGCTTTGATTGATTGTTTCTCGTCGGTCGAACTTATGATTGGTATATGCATGGGTGGGGCAACTCAATCATCTGAGGTGAACATAAACATTGTGCGCAGGGAACTGTAATTAGGATACTGAAACTTGCAATATCTAAGGGAAATCAATTGGTTTTATCTACATTGCCGAAATTCACTTTTGCTCGATTTTTGCTTTTAACATTATAACCTGCTACAGATAAAAAAATTGGGGTCTGCCACCGACGTTCATCCAATTAATACCTACTCCGAGCAATGTGAAAAGCAAAGGTATATTAAAAAAAATCAGCGGAATCAAGGGTTTTTTACTCGACGAGTTGAGTTATTACAAACATCCATGGAAACCAAAACAAAAGTAATTAGCTTAGTCGAATTACATTTTCATTCATACCAGCAATAAAAAAAACTTGTATATTAATTTAAAATCGATATTGAAATAACGATAAATGAAGTGAATGAAATTGTCGCGTTTAAAATTAGAAATTAGAATCATTCGATTAGAAGTGAAAGGGAATCGTAATCATCTACGAACAAATCAAACCCAAAATCTTAACATTAATTCTATTTTTGGAAAGAAATCTGATCCAAAAACATATATATAATAGAGATACATAATTTAAATGGTTTCAGATCCTTAAAGTGCACTAGGATTCGCATACACATACAACTTTTTCTCTCTTTCATAATGAATAACGTGATGTGGATCATCTGGTATTGCGAGGTCATTCCGCGATCGGATCTCTTCAACAGCGAAAACCCGGTGAGTCTGAGATTTACTGCTGAAGATTATTTACGATTGTCGTTCGGTTCCCCGTCATCTGGATCCAATAACAAATTTTCAACGACATAACATTATTATTTTTCACAATTTACTGATTTATCTCAAGATTTATTAAATTACATAATAGAAAATCATTTTTGCTAATAACATCTGTCACAATTCAATGCCAAGGATAGTATTAGGTTGGCAACTAAGTGATTGTGTATTTTAAGAAAGAAGGAAAATCAAAATTTTTGCCAAGCTGTTAATTTTTTTTTACATTGATACATTGAGCTCTGCAATCATATGTGTTGTGCTATAATGATCTGAATCGATAATGCCTTGATATGGATCTCATGAACTTGAACTGGAGATCAGATCGTTACGCTTTTTTCAGTGAAAAATCATTAGAATGAAATTTGGCAAACCAATTTTGACACTGCCTTTCTTTCAAGACTTCATTCCCATATACGGCACTTAACTTCTTATGTGCTTCCGAAGCGTTCTTGCCTTTCCGGAAATAATTTTTAAATTGAGATAGAAACAAAACTAAATAACAATTTTTTACTAAATTATAGGTGGAAGTCCAAAAAACAAGAAATCAATATAGATGCTTTGAACACGTTGACAAAATCCGCAAACACTTAGTTGCCAACACAATAGTATACAATTGTGCTTATTGACATTGATTGATTTAAGTATATTCTTTTGTTATTGTTACTTTCAATATCTAAAATACTAAATGGCAAATTTGAATAATTAAAAAAAGTATGCAACTCTATGACCATTAACCATTGGTTAACTATTGATTGCAAACTTAGTTTTGGTGTTCGATACTGGAATTCCTGCTGCGTTATTTCTTGGTGGCCAATTACATGTGGATGTTCTGTGAGGGTCTGTACCTTCACATATCCCTGGTGGTCGTCTTCGTGAAGGACGAAGTAGCTTGGAAGTGGTTCTTGCTGATCGGTTGGGGAGTCCCTCTTTTGATCATATCACTTTACGTCACCATTAGGATCCACGTGCTCGATGACACACAGGGGTACGAACAAAACAACAAGTAAACAAACAACGAAACTCCTATTCTTCCTTGGATTTTGCAGATGCTGGATGGATCAAAGCCAAGCCGAGTACATTTATTCGGTTCCGGTCTGCATCACTCTCGTAGCCTCATTAGGTGAATTAAGTTATTTGCGATCGATTATTCTCATGCGCTAAATGGTCTTTTTGTCCGATCGTTTCAGTGTTTCTGATCAACGTGCTTCGGGTGATCCTCACCATAATGCATCCCAATTCCGATAATCCGGCTCCTGTGAGGGTGAAGAAAGCTGCGAGGGCCGCTTTGATTCTCATACCGCTGTTCGGATTGCAGTACGTCCTCATTCCTTTTAGGCCGGATCAAGGCCACCCGTACGCACAACTCTACGAATACGTTACTGTCGTTGTAACATCCTTACAAGTAAGTCCAAGTAATTTCATTTCAAAAAAATTGATAATTACATTATTATCAGATAAAACGGATCAAGAAATTAAGATTTACAGACATTTTCATCCTATTCGAATTAAGTTCATTCAACAAGTGCCGATCTATCTTTATTTTTATACCGATTTTTGACATAAATAATTTTAAATATTTTCAAATTATTAAGAATACTACTTTGGTTACTAAAAATGAATACCTTTAATATTTAGGATAATAGAGTAAAGTTTTAGTTTATCCAGAAAACGTATAATATTGATTTCAATATAATTAAATAGTCCTTGAGGCTTATTTACTTTGTTTGGTTAGGCCATCATTAGCGGTATTTGCTTGGGGTCAGAACCGTAGCAAGGGTTTGTTTAACATTTACGTTGAAGGTCGATATTTTCCGAAAATTAATTGCGTCCCAACGTATAATGTTCATAACTTTAAAACTAACGCGAACAAGAGATCTTTAATAACTTGTTGCTAGGATACGCAATGAAAAACAATAGAAGCAGTGGTACAAGAGATGCGCAAAGAGGGAATACTTGAGTAAGTTGTCCGTGAGGGTTGTGTGCAAAAGAGGGATGAGATGGAAAGACAAAATGATTTATCGGATGGTGGAACAGATTGAAGTCGTGAACTTGAATTAAAATTGAGTTTGGTTTTATTGCGTATGGAATTGCTCGTATAAAATTAATATAAAATCCGTTCGTTGATATGTAAATAATAAAAGTTGTGCGTGTTTAGGGTTTATGCGTGTCGTGCCTGTTCTGCTTCGCAAATCAGGACGTCCATCATGCGATCAGGGGCTTCATCAACAAGAGATTGTACTCCTCTGGATGGAGCAATTACCAATATACCGGAGGTATGGATAGCGCCGGAGTCTACGTGATCAACGGAAACAACACGAACAGCGTGCGGATGCTTTGACTAAACCGGAAGTCCCGAAATTCCGATGACGAGGGACGCGTTCTCGCAACGGACAAGAGGGAGGACGAAACCATTGTGCAGTTGGAGCAGATCGACGCCGTCGAAGAGAACGAGCTTTGAGCGACGCGACGCCGGAAGGATTCAATTTTCCGATCATCGATCCGTAAATTCAAATCCTAATGACATTCATTAATTAAAACTCTATTCATCCTCAACAGCCAAATTTCCTTTCATCCTTCATTTCAGACTGCAAATCAGTTTACAGCAAAAATAAATCGAGATAATATTGCATATTCAATATAAGTATAAATCAACATCAGTAAAAAAAATCGCCATATGTTGCTAATTTAATGCAACCATTTTTATTTATTTTCAGAACGTTTTCATTTGATCATCCTGTATATATTTATTTATTTGCATTTTTTGTAGATTTAATTATTATGCTGTATCTAGGCAACTATGTGTATATAATATTTATAATAATGAGTAGGATGTAAGCTGCGAAGCATTGTTTGCTCATTGAATTTAATGGAAGTAAAAAAATATATATCTTCAATTTTCGTAGATTAAGATTACTTATGAATATGTAAATTACGGGAATATACGCTTACGAAACAAATTTAAATTTAAACATAGACGTGGAAAAAAATCTTATATAACTTAGGTAAATATATGTAATTGATGTGCATCAATCAAGTTTGTTTTTATTTATCGATTCTCTTTAATAACCTTATATTATTATCACAGTAATTTACATTATTTTGACATTAGTGATGTCAAGTTTTTTCTTTAGTATATACAATTATTTTCATTCAATGTCATTTATCGACACATGATTTCCATTTCCATTAAATTTCCATTTCAAGAACTTTATTAAATTATTTTATACTTTTTTTTATATTTATTTGTATTGTATTGTAATATTTTTTGAATTAAAACATTTATTTATATTTTGATCTCGTTCTGTTCATTTCTATGATTTCTCTCATCGTTTTTTGTTTGTTTATCAGGTAAGTTATTACACATATTTTTAAGTTAAGTTCAGTGGCGGATTTAGCACTGGAAAAGTCCCAGACAAAATTCAATTTTGAGGCTCATATTTATATTTGAATTGAAATTCTTGAATTAAATTATAAATTCAATTTCTTGTGGGCCCAAGGTACCAGCTAAAAATGATAATGGCGTCTTGGGTAATGGATTGACAGTTCTTGAAGAGACACATTAAAGTTAGCGTGGGCCCACTTTAAGATTTGAGGCCCCATGTCTGCGTTTGGGTGGAAATCCGCCACTGGTGAACTTGATTCATATTAGACATAATTTTGTAAATTAACAAATATAGAAATTTACGAGATTCAGGCGAAATAAATTTTGACCTCTGTCAAATTTGTAAATAAAATATGACTTTGAGCGATGTTTAAAATTGAATCAAATAAATGATAGGGTCAATATTTGTGTATGCAAATTCGGGTAGAGAATAATTTATGTAGGGTGATTGCGTTTTATGTGCCCGCATGAATGTCAAAAGCATATGTGGTTTGATGTCGAATGAAATTAAAAACTATTCATCAGGGATTTTTCAGTGCGGAGATTGGTTTTTCGCGTTAAAATGAAACCATT
Source organism: Nicrophorus vespilloides (assembly GCF_001412225.1). Classification (NCBI taxonomy): domain Eukaryota; kingdom Metazoa; phylum Arthropoda; class Insecta; order Coleoptera; family Silphidae; genus Nicrophorus; species Nicrophorus vespilloides. The sequence continues at coordinate 47,892 of NW_017100113.1, read as the reverse complement.
ATTCTCTGATTTTTTATATGCAAATGTAGTCTTTCAATATTTTGTTTTTGTTTGTATGTATGTTTGCAAATATCTCTACCAAGTTTTATTTGTTTGTTCTTGTATGCTTTTTTATTGTATACGAAAAGAACAGTAAATGGAAAATAAAAGCGCGATGAAACGAAACAAAAAATATTTGAATCGCATGCGGCTAATTGCGTTGTTTCCATTCCCATTCATTCACATTTATTCCATCCATTTCCACATTTTTTTTTTGCTGAGATTTCAGAATGAACGACAATTTTCCTCGATCGTAATTGCCGTCGTTGAATCGTAATAGTCGTTAATTTCGATCTTTCTGATTTGCATAATGACCGGAATCAGTGCGATCGAAGGATAAACATTCGGTTATATATGAGGACGATCATTCATTTTTATTTGTGTCCGGCAGAGTTCGAGAGAAAGAAATAATCTAAAATGGCTTTGAGGTTGTTCGCTGCTGCTTTTCTCCTGATTTCCATCGTCAACGTTTTGGTATGTAGATTAGTTCTTCAGAGTTTTTTTTGGGGGGGGCTTTTATATATGATAGATGATTTTGAATTCAGGCGATACCAGAGGAGATGCTCGAGTTGGCAAGATCTTTGCATAATGCCTGTCAGGCGGAATCTGGAGCGGCCGAAGGTAATGTTACAGTTATTTTTTTTTTCTGTATAAAATATACAATACAAATACGGTTAATTTATATTGTATTTTCACAATAATAAAATAAAATAATGTTAGATTTTTTTAAATTTGAATTGTTATTATGTTGGGAATAGGAGATAAGCTAATAAAATTATTTAAAACTAACACAAAAATATCAAATTTGAACAATAATATGTAATTAACACTTTGCTTCTAACAAGTCAAACGGCAAATTCGACAGCTTAAGATAGTTACCCTTTCAGGTGGTTATGTCGTATATATTCGTCATGGTTTATTGAATTGTTTATCATGCATATTCGCATCATGAATAATAAAATACGGTAGCAACACAAATACTTCCTACTAGGGAAGCCATACAATGCATCAATCTGCTTAACGGGTTAAGCAATTTGTATTGTTATTTAGATGGGAAAAGGAGACAAGTTGTCATTTAAAAGTAACACATAATATCAGATTTGTACAATAATATGCAATTAACACTTTATTTCTATCAAATCAAACAGAAAATTTACCAGATTCAGATAGTTAAACAATTGAAAATATTGTTTAGATGAGCAGATAATCAAATTTTCAGATTTATACAATAATTATCACTTTTTTAATATTAAGTCAAAAGTCAAATTTGACTGCTTAAGATAGTTAAGCAAATGGAATTATTGTTTAGATGAGCAGATAATGAAGAGATAAGTTGGTAATATGATTTAATAGTAACATCAACAGTAACATCAGATTTGTTCAATAATTAGCACTTCCTTTCTATTATGTCTCTAATCAGTCTAATCTCTATCAAGTCAAACGGCAAATTTGACAGTTTCAGATAGTTAAGCAATTGGAATAATTGTTTAGATGAATAAAGGAGATAACTTGATAAAATCATTGGAAAGTAACACAAGAATATCAGATTTAAATAATATATAAAGAGTAATTTATATCTGCCGAGTCAAACGTCAAACGGCATCAGAAAATTAATCAACTAGGACAATTTAGATGAGAGTAAAATACAATTTATTCTAAAATAACAAGTTTCGGCTAAAATACACAAATATTCCTTCTTTAATTGTAGAGCTAATATCGAAGGCGCAGAAAGGAGATTTCACTGATGACCAGAATTTGAAATGCTACATCAAATGTTTAATGAACGAACTGGCAGTGGTAAGTACGGAATAAATAAATATAAGTGCAGCAATGACTCTCGTAGTTCGGTTTCGATCGGTGCGTATTCACTATAGTCCGGTTTGATAATTTCAAACCAAACTAAATTTTAATTCAGTAAAGTAAAAATAAATTTTAAAAAATCGTTTTTTTTCTTCTCTTTTTGTGCTATTTTTTTCTATACGGTTTTAAAGTTCTCGATTTCAAACGAACTATGCTTGTCATTGCTATATTAAAAAGAAAGTTTGGATACCGCTGTAAATGATGTATAATACTTATGGTGGTGCCATCTGATAAATAATACCTCAACGTTGCGAGTGCCAAGTTGTTCAACGTTTCAAATGCAGATGGAACCACCCGTCGAAAGTAGTCCACCCAAAATGCATCATTTTACATTTGAATTTTTCAAATTTCTGATTAGACCGCCAAGTTGAGCGTGTTCCTGCCGCCACTAGGTGTCTGGCTTCGGAAATGAAAGAAGAAATTTATGATTGAAAATGTTCCCATTCTTTGTTACAAAATAGATGGAAGATGATGGAACGGTGGATGTCGAAGCTGTGATCGAGTTTTTGCCCGAAGAGCACAGAAAGGACGTCGAACCGGCAGTAAGGAAATGCGGCACTGTAGGTAAATTGAAGAAAACCCAAGGAAAATTAAAATGATTTATAGAAAATTAAATATATTGGTAATATAATAATGAATATATCGTTTAGTTGGAGCTGATCACTGCGAGAACGCCTGGTTAACGCACAAATGTTATTATGAGAACGCACCAGACGTAAGACCTGATAATAATTCGCAAAAGAGAAAGAACAAACTAAATATTAACTTCGTATTTTTTTTTTGCAGCATTATTACTTGCCTTAGAGATGAGGGAAACATTAATTATGCAAGGTGTAAAAGAAACCAGCAAACAGCATCAGCAACAATCTGAAAAGAAATTTGTAAAAAATATTTTAATATAAGAAGCAACGTTAAAACAATCATTTTTATTAATTCATTTATTTAAACCTTAATCCAATTATATTAATTATTAATTCCTTTAAATGTTTCATATGTTTCACATAACTTGAATATCTTTTAAGCATACTACAGAATAAATTCAATGATAGAAACAGTCTAATTTGACATCATTTGAAATCATCTAATGTTGTTATACGAAACAAATGGATAACAAATTCTAAGAAATCTAAATGATTGAAAAATCAGACAAAATTCTCTGTTTTGATATATAATTAATATGAATTATAGATGACTAGAAACAAGAGGAACGATTAGTTCGACACAAATATTGATAAATAAATTATGTAACGGATAAGGACGATTACGGACAGGAAGCAAAAGAGTGTCGCATAATTGGACGACGATTGCATAACGAATCGAGAGTCGTCGTTTGTTATTGGAAAACAAATGAATGGGAATTCGTTGTGACCTTTGATGGTTACGCAAAATTACATGTATTAAGCACGAAATTAAAATCGATGATGGGTAAACTTAGACTTAAATCAATTTCGACTTCCCTGAAGCGATTTTCCAATAAACTTCAACAAGTAAAAAATATATATTTCGTTGTAATAGATCTATCAATTCAATTATTTTGAAATGAACAATTGTAGATTAAATTTAACAATAAAATCTATAATTTTTAATAAAAAGTATGAACAAACATAAAAGTTTTATCAGATTATCTATAAATTAAAAGTTAATTAATTAATTGATTTGTACATTGATTTTGAACCAAATAAAATTAATTGGGATCGTCGGCAATTTCAAGTAACAACGTTGTTTTTGTCATGATTTCATGCAATTTATACGCACATAAACCTATAATCTCATAGGAAACGAAAAAAAATGAAAAGGAAACAAACACTTTGATCACTATGCTCGTGCATTTTGTCTGGGCATACGAAACAAAAAATAAAAGAAATAAAAATTGATATAACGAACGGTGGGGATCGTTCTATAAAAACCTCAGATCGGATTACAAAAATTCGTAAATCTTTGCAATCGAAACGTCCGAAGGTAACACAAGATAATAACAAAAATATGTCGCATATCGTTGCCGTTTGTTTAGTGCTGATTGCGTCTGCAACCCAAATCATGGTAGGTTCTTTTATTTAATTTGTTTCAATTTTCAGTTTATTTCTTTATTTTTGATTTTCAGTCGATGTCTGAAGAATTGAAGGAACTTGCAAATATGCTGCACGAAGAATGTCAGGGCGAAAGCGGCGTTCCTGAAGGTAAAAACATATTTCGTTTATTATTATTTTATGTATATTTTATTTTGCAGAATTGATTGTTAACGCAAGGAAAGGTGATTTTTCCAGCGACAACACTTTAAAATGTTACATCAAATGTCTGATGACTCAGATGGCTGTTGTAAGTCTTCAATAATTATCCAGAAAAAAAAACTTTATTTTTATTTGTATTAGATCGAAGATGATGGTACTATAGACGAGGAGGCCATGATCGCAATCATTCCAGAAGAATACAAAGTAATGGCTTCCAGAGTCATCAAAACTTGCGGAACTAAACGTAAAACTAAATAAGATTTGTATTATTCAATTGTAATATTACAGCTTGTGTTTTATAATTTTTGTTTCTTTTGTTTTATAGGTGGATCTGATGTTTGCGACACGGTTTGGTTGACGCATCAATGTTATTACAAAGAAGCACCTGAGGTATATTAACTTTATTCATTTATTTAATTACAGTATTACATTTTTTTTTAATTTTCAGGGTTATTATTTACCTTAAGATTTGAGGTATTTTCAATTATATACTTTAATCCAAACAAAAACTATAAATTTGTTACTAATAAAGCAAACAAGAATTAAAGAATACAGCTCTATTTATTTATTGAATCCTTAACAACAACAAATATTAATATGTACATAAAGTATTATACTATTTTTATAGAATATTCTTATTCTAAATTTGTTTATATACATTTAAATACATTTGTGTGAGATACATCGAATTTACTTGTAATTCGGAAATAAAACAATCGTGCAGTAAATCTATTAATAATTTAATATTCAAACTAATGATTTTTAAATGTAAACGAAAATGTTACGTTAGCGTTACATTTATAATGTCAAGGTCATCTCGTATTGACTAATTGCTCCTGAATTACGGACCCACCTGTTCAAATTAGATTAATAATTAATAATATGTTGAGTGTCACGATCATCTACCGGTAAATAAACAGAAATACACAGTAACAGACATCAACATTCGAAGTACAGACATGACATTGTTTACGGATGCATTAAAAAACAGCACCAAGGCTTTCTGTCTGAACACGAGTCAGCATGGATTCAAGTTTATCTACTTAAGCAAACGAACACTGCTTGAAAGGTAATTTTAGTATTTACAAAATAATTTATTTCCGTATTGGAATTAATTTAAATTTAATTTTTAAAACTCACCGTTGCAATAATTAAATAGAAATTAACAGTATGATATGTCATATTTGACGTTTTGATGATCATTTTGGTATGGATGATTATGTAATTTTCTTGGAGGCATTCATGTTATAAATAGATTGACAGTATGATATGTCATATTTGACGTTTCGATGATCATTTGGGTATGGATAATTATGTAATTTTTTGGATGGCATTTCATGTTAATAAATGGAATTGACAGTATGAAATGTCATGTTAATTAATGGAATTGACAGTATGAAATCTTATATTTGACGTTTAGATAG
>NW_017100113.1:0-42317 GCF_001412225.1 Nicrophorus vespilloides | reverse complement strand
TTATTTAATTTTCTTTACGGCATCTCATGTTGATAAATTTAGTTGACAGTATGATATGTCATATTTGACGTTTTGATGATCATTTTGGTATGGATGATTATGTAATTTTGTGGATGGCATTTCATGTTAATAAATGGAATTGACAGTATGAAATGTCATATTTGACGTTTCTAGGTTAATTAGTTACAGTTCATAAGCTAAGTTTAAATTTAATGGTGAGGATTAAAAATAAAGTTAATCTTATCTTATGATTATATCTCTATTTATATAATTTAATACATGTAATTTAACGTTTTCTTTTTGAATCTTGAATAGATCGATTTTGATTTAATTTAATAGTTGACATCTTGTATCAATTGACATTTATAAACGTCAATTTTGATTTTTTCAGAATAATTTGGGTATTGGTAATCGTCATGTGTTTAATTGCGATCACAATTTACTCCATGCTGATCTATGATGCATACGCGAATCAGGGCTCCACCATAACCACGGATACCACCCACAACCCGTTATGGCACTACCATTTCCCAGCAATAACCATCTGTAGCGTGAACAAGATCTCCCTGGACCTAGTGGAAAAACATGCGGGACTCTTGTGAGTGTCAAGTGAAAGATTGGAAATTTAATTTAATATTGTTTTATTTCAGCAAAAATTTTAACAATACGAATTACAATATAAACACGCTCAAGAAGGATCTGCACTATTTGCACCAGCTGATCTATCCGAACAATAGGCAACACTTTTCCTCGTTGCCTAAGCTACAGAAAGTGCTTGACCAAAATAATCTGACAGCTGCATACCTTTTAGACTTGCTGTCACCAAAATGCACAAATATTTTGAGATGTAAATGGAAAGGGGACATTCGGAGATGCGCTGTTCTTTTCAAGAGAAGTCTTACAGTTTTCGGTTTCTGCTGTAGTTTTAATTACTTAGCTTTGGATGATGAAAAGACCAATCACATTTCGCCACAGCGTATCTCACAGTGCAACTTCAAATCTGCTCTTAATATTTTAATCAATGTGAGACCATCGAATTACGGCGCTTACGACATGAAAACTTATGGAGTTAATGTACGTTTATTTATACATTGCTTTATACTAATTATTTTAAAATATGTTCGATTCAGGTGTTTGTGCATCATCCATTTGAATACGTCGAATGGTCCACGGAATTCGTGCTTCTTCCACAATCCACCACAAACTTTGTTTCGGTCACTCCTCAAATTACCTATGTTTCTGATGATCTGGTGGATGTTCATCCTAAAGATAGGAACTGCTTGATGAGCTACGAAAGGAAACTGGATAAATTCCGATTGTACACAAGACGCAATTGCATGACGCAATGCCGCATGGATGTCGTGCGACGAAGATGCGGTTGCTACCCATTCTACTACAACTTTCTCAATGGTAACTATGGAAATCAACAAATTTGACAGCTTTAAAAATACACAATCGTTCTAACCAACTTGTTTATATGTATTTATATGTTTTATTTTTTTCAGGAACTGACAGAAATCAAATAAGGACGTGTAGCTTGAGTGACGTCTCATGCATCGCCAACATAAGATGTAAGATATTTATTTTTATTTTTTTTCAAATCACTACAAAAAACCTTTCATCTGCAGATGATTTTCTTCACGCAATGCCTAGGGTTTATCATCACACCTACTGCGATTGTCCAGAAAATTGCGAGTACACCACTTACAATATGCAATATTCCGGTGGAGGTATCAGCAAGAACAAAGACATAGCTTTAACCACCGTCGGGTAAATCATATTTTATCAACATAAATAAGTACACTTTGATAATACTATTTTATTTATTTACTTCCAAAATAATTAAAATTTTGACAGCTCAAAATGTTAAAAACAGTAGTTGCTTAGTAACAAAATTCAATTTATGGTGAATGCGCTGGGCCATGTAATAAATTAATAGTGATTACCTCCGTTTTAAATTATTTAGCAATGGTATTTCCATCGAAAATCAAACGTCGTTGAGGGTTTTCTTCGGGAATATCGTCTTTATCAAGAACAATCATACCAGAGAGTTCGAGTTTTTCTCTATTTTAGGTAGAAACTATTTACTTTCTATCAATAAACAAGATTTGTAGCGTATTTTTGATTGCAGCTCTACTGGGAGGATTATTGGGACTTTTTAATGGTATAAGCATTCTGTCTTTGGTAGAAATCATGTACTGGTTCGTAGTTAGATTATTTCTGCAGATGAAAAACGCTAGAAAAGAGGATACAAAACTGAAGAAGCAGAAGAAGGATGGAAAGGTGTCCAGAAATGTTTACTTCGTGGATTTCAAAAACTAATTCAATAAATATAACAATATTTAAAAATTGTAAGTTTTAATATGCCGATTCGAAATGTTTTATATTTGTGTTCGAATCGTATCCTTACTTGGATGGAAGGAAGAAGAAAAAGTTTTAATATTGGTGATTATCGACATCCAGTGTCTTTTTATTATAATGAGATTCGAACTCGTCACCTTCGTTTCGGAATTTAATATTATATAAATCATCAAAATACATACACCTAAAATAACATTTTATATGTAGGCAACTTTTCAATCAGCAAAAGGTGCAAACGTGAAATGGCAGATGGCGCTTGATTAAAGATGTAATTGAATTTAAAATAGTTTTATACAATTGAAGTCTTACAATAACGCGTAATGAAATTATAAAATTAATTAGTAAAAAAGGATAAATTTATTTCAATTATAAACTCTAATTAACTTATTATGTAATTGTGATAATTAACATACAAATAATTCATATAAAACTATGTATAAATTTATATCATAATTAATATATATATATATTTTAACATTTCTGAATTCATATTTACTTTTAATCACAGAATGTAAAAAAATGTATTTAAATTTAACTATTAAAAAAAGTTTTTTTTCAAAATTTCTATTAGAAATATATTTATTTAAACTAGTTTCTTTACGTAGTCATTTCCAAGGATCATGTAATGGGTAATTATTAAATCTTCGGTTTAAACATATTTATTTGATATACCTAAAATAGAAATTCATATACGCGTTTTCGTTTGTCTCTTTTTTTTATATGCGTCACTCGATAAATCTTCGTTTTCGGGCGATAATTCGATTTTGATTAAATCGGGGGCTTTGGAGGGCGAAGCAAACAAGTGAACAACGTATTTGTTTATTAAGGAGGATTTGGAACGTTCCCTTAGGGACGGTGGTGGGGGAGTGGTTTAATTACGTGTCACCCGGGAGGTAGTGATGTTTGATTAAGATCGGTTTATAATTTCATTATTTAATATAGTTTTGTGAAGACTAGAAGACTAGAGAGAGAGGGAAGAAAAAATGAGCAAAAAAATACAAACACTGTGTACACAGAGTGAGAGAGGGTTGTTAAAGCAATGTTCATGTACGCCCATAGCGGGGGACGATTTTATTAAAGTTCGAGACCTCAAAAACCCTCCACCCCTTGCACCCCCGTCGACGACGTGTGTGCGTTAATAAAAGCGATGGGGGCTCGCGGTTTTTAATTAATATCCGACCCCCAAGATTGATTGTTCAAAAAAATACAAACACATAGTGCATAAGAGACAAAAGAATATATTAAAAAAAACTATAAAATTCCCATAAAATCAAGGCCGCCTTAGTTACAATTTAATTTAATTTTTGAAATGTTAACGTTCGTAAACTCACATAAACCGAACATTTCTTACCACGAATTTTATTACAAACAGATTTTAACTACTCTTTTCTTCTTTGTTTCTGTTGAAAGATTTGATATAAATATAATCAGTTCTGATGAAAATCCCAATAATCGAATTTTCGACTTTCATCCCGACAGTATCAAAATCCCGAATATTTTAGCGGATTTTTGCAAATCTGGATGAGTCTAAGAGTTAATTAACTAGATAGTTTTAATTTAGCGTAGGTTGCGATAAAACACAGGTTTTACTCTAATCAATAGAATATCGATGTTATTTTGTTTATTTATATAGTAAGTAGTAACGCTCATTTTTTAAATTAATTTGGTTTACGTCTATATCAAATAATAAAATAAATCAATTAAAAGAGATATTATTTACAATTTTAAAAAAAGTGTTGAATCTACGTCATTATAATCACTCGTGTCTACGTTAAAACTTATATAATAGGCAATTCTTCAAGATGTGCAAAAATGAATAATTGTGAAATAATGATAATAATAATTCAACCGAGATTATGGTTGTAGGCATTTCTATTATGGGAAGACGCAATATAGACCCAAATAAAATACGTCCAAATGCAAAACCAAATTCAATACGTTTATAAACAAATTTTGTTTTCTTTTGTAACTATTTTTTTAGAACATTTGTCATTATCATGTTACGAATATGCATGGTATACCAGAACGCATATTTATGGTCATCAACAAATTTTGAGGTTAAGAAAATAAAATATTGAAATATGTAATAATTGAATAGTCATGAAGTGATATAATTAATAATATTAGTCGTTTTGTGATGTTTGTCTTGGTATATTTTTACTTGTCAATTTGAAATTTCAGTCAGCACGAACAACATGCGGATGTACCTTGTAATTTGTATCATGGGTCATTAAGTAGACGTAGTATTTGAAGTACTCGCTATATCTGAATTCAGGCGTAGGTTTTAGTTAGCACTGAAGTTAGCTAAATACGCCAGTAAGGCTTTCATAATCTCAAAATGGTCGAGCACGTCAACCAAAGCATGGAGTATGACAGAAGTGCGGCGATTGTAAAAAACCGTCGTACCAAGATCGACTGTTTATGACATTGTGAAGAGATACACAGTCTCAGAGGAGTAACGTTGACATATTTAGGTTGAAAGACTTTTGGCTTCCTAACAGTCCCGACCTAAACCATGTGGACTACTAAGTATAGTCGAGATATATACCAACAAGCCTTTTTTTTGTAGATGAGAAGAAACCTTACATAGGGACCACGGATGGAATCGTGGTACCGTGGGGTGCTTACCGCACTAAAACATCTCCTCTTCTTCGTTAGCATACAGGACCTGTATCACAGTACACCTCTGCGATGCTGATTGTCCTTACCTGTCTGGCACTTCCCTTGGTTCACTTAGGTCAGTGATGGACTCCACAGCCACTGTCCTCGTAGGCTCTCTGCAACATCCGCTCGTCTTCTTCTTTAGCCAGTAGCACATCTGTTACGTATGTTGCTATAATCTCCCAACTCTAAAGCATTTCGCTCTCAAAATTTTCCGGCTCTAGAAAGACCCCCAATTCTGCCTCTGCTTCGTGTTTCTTTCTAACCCATCTGCAGCACCTAAAAAACGTGTGCTTTTGTCCTCCTCACAGTATACCAACAAGTTTAGGCACCTTAAAGTCAACTGCTTTCGGGCTGTTATTTAGGCAGAATTCACGGTCATCAATTGCAATTAGTTGAAAATAACGTGATCGCGCACGTGCGAGAATCGAGCAGGTGAAAGTTCTCAGTAAGGATCCTTTAAATGAGATAACACTTTTTTTTGGTATCTTTGTATATTGCCTTAAATAAACAACTTTTTGCATGAAACGTATTTTTGTCTGGATTCTAGTAGCGCACCCTCTATAGTCCATAAAAAGAATTTCACATAAAAACTGTTAAACTGAAAGTTGAAAAGTTACATTTTTTTTAAATTTAGATATAGTGCAAATAGGATGTCAATCTTTCTTAAAACTGAATTAACTATTAAACTAATTGTTATTAATTATTATTGAAATAACATTGAGAGAAACACATAAAAATAATTTATCCGCAGAAGTTATTTTTCTTTATTGTCGACAATTGTGCGACGTCAATTAAACATGAAACTTATGTGACAGTTAAACTTAAGAGTATGAAATAGCATTGAGAGAAAACTCGCCAACGTAATGAAGCAAGTTGTGGTGACCTTTTAATACAACAATTAATGTATCGTTAATTGCGTCATTATATTTAATTTAAACGTGCGTTGGAGTTTACTATGTGTCGATAAACATCATTACGATCGAATCCATTGAATCTAATCTCCTCGTGCATCAGGTATAATATTAGAATAATTAGTTGCATTGAAGCTGCATATAGTGTGCATTGAGTGCGGACTAGTGATGGAGGAGAAGGAGGGAATGTGGTGGATGGAGGAGGAGGTTTCCATCAAGGGCCACCTACGGGGGCGACAACAACAACAATGCACACGCCGGGAACATCTGCTATCGCTAAGGGGAGTCGGCGGCGGACAACGGGACCATGGGGTTACTACCTATAACACTAGATACCATATGATACCATTATATGGGCGCCTCCGAACAGATCCGACAACAGCAAATGACAATCGCAAATGCAATCACTGTGATACCATAATGAGTGACAAGTTGAATATTGATTTAAAAAAAAAAACGTTAATTTTAAGTTTTACTCCACGATCGATGAGGACTGTTGCAATTAGAAAACAATGAAGGAAAAACATATTTATGACTTTGACGTCACGTTATGATCACATTAGGTCTACGTTACGTTTCTCAAAATAATAAAATAGTGTAAATAAAAATTGATGTTAATAATAATGAAGACTTATTATGTTGAGCATTCTCGGGAATTTTCGGGACACCAGAAATTAAAAAAAAAATCAGCAACCCTAATAAATATAGATACAACAAAGTATCCAAAATTGTCACTGCATCTGTGCATTAAGTTAAGTTAGATTTCCAGCTAAATAAGTTTGGTTATTCAACTGATAATGTTCAGAAATACTTGAACAAGTATCAACTTGAATCAATTATGTCGTTAAGTTTAGTTCTGTATGGTTATTGTCGTAAGTAAGAGTATATAAAAATGATACATAAGAAACTAATCAGTTTTTTTGATAATATTAATAATTTGTATTGTAAAATGTGTATTTGTCATAATGAACTGTCATATTTGAGAAACGTCATTTTTGACAACTGAAGTGTTCGAATTTGTAAATTTATAAAGTTGTGGAAATATGTCGAAAATAGAACAATCCAATCTGTTAACAACAGGTAAATTCGACAAAATTGACAGCTGGTCTTTTGATAACCTTTTGCATGCTGCACGTTACTTCTTTAATTTTTCATCCTCTTTTTTGCCCCCAAAATAATTTAATCATTTCGCTGGGTTCGGAAAATCATTAGAACCCCGTTATCAGATAATTAAAATCGTTTTGCTTTCGGGACAGGTGATATCAGTTTCATTTATTCTAATTTGTGTCCGTCACCGTGTTTCGATATATATATATAGATCGGAGGGGAGAGTAGACTCTTTTGTGAGAAATCATGGTGAAGAAGAATGCAGAGATAGACAGAGAGAGTATACTTTTTTTTTTCTTGTTTAGAATTTATCGTGGAATTATGCCGATGAATCGGTGCGGTTGGTCGTTCTGGGAATTTCGCATCATTAAGTAAAAAAAAAAAGTATAAAGAAAAGAAAGAAACTGTGTAAGAAGGGCCCTGTTGTTTGACCGTCGGTGATCCGAAGAGTAGAGTGGAGAGATGAGATGAGAAGACGCCCGTCTGTCTACCGTGGATGAAGAATCCACGATTAGGATCTCCGCAAAAAGAAATATCTTGTCTATCTCTCTCTATGTTTATGCGAAGAACTTTCTAAGGAAGCAGCATCATTTTTTACGTTCTTGATTAGTTTTTCTGTGGGCTGCTGTTGTCTTCTTGACCTCAGTTTCGGTTGCACCTGTGCCCTTCTGTGCCGTAACGATGCTGGTCAAAAACTGAAAAAGGAAGAAAGAGAGATTTTTTTTTTCTTTTCGTAAGACAATTTATCACCACAAAAGAATTATGGCATGTGTATAATATATTTATAAAGTGTCTTCTCGTCCGCTGCTTGCGCTTGTGAGGGGTATTAAAAAAAGGGACTTTTGTCCGTATCCATTGTGTGCGACTTTCGACTGTGAAAACTCTCTTTTTATTTCTTTCTTTCTCACATACGCAAAGAAAGAGAGAGAGATGCGATGTGCCTGAGCGAGAATTAAGGATGAAAAAAAAGGAGATTAAGTAAAGAGCGGAAAAGAATGGTGTCCATTTCACTTTTATTGACTTTCGACCGATGAATCGTCGAACAATGATGAGAAATTGATGAAGCGAACTACCAAAGAAAGAAGTAGAATGCAAAGAATGAAAGAGGAATAATAAGAAAAGAAAAGAAAGGGAGGACACCCCTAACAACAACAACTAAAAAATATAAATATATATATATATATAGAGAGAGAATTTATGTATATAAAAACGACTAAATTTGAAATTAATGAACTCGTTCCTGGGATTTTCCCTTCCAAAAGAATATATTTCATGATAATGATATACGTTTTAATCTAAACAATTCCTGGAAATAAACTCGTATATCATAACACTTTTAAACACTATTATTACTTCATAGATAATATGATTTACATACATTATTAAATTTATATTGTTCAAGTTTACTCATTATTTACTTAATTAAATAATTTCCAGATATGCAAAATTTCAAGCATTAAATTTGAATTCTTAATTTATTTCTATTAAAACTAGATTTTTCATATTTTACATTTAAAGCTAAGATTTGTTAGTTCAACCATTAATTGCTCACACTTCAATCAGGTCTAATTTACTGGCACATAAACAATTCATTCCAAACGTTCTAACAACTAATTATTAATAATTATATCTAAAACTTTACCTTAAAATATTTATGGTCAACAACACACAAAATTAATGCTTTAAAACAATAAAAAATAGCAAGTCTTCAAACTATTCTAACAGGATAAAAGTAACTACTTATGGTCAAATTGACCGGGATGGAACGAAATATTATATCTTAATAATTTGTACGTCTACACCATTGCGTGGTTATTAACTAGATTGACATAACCGAGTACTTCAAAATTATACGTTTCATAATCTAATGACGTTAAATGTCATTCTAAATTTACATTTTTCAATGGTGCAACGCGATTGGAGCAATCACCGCAAGCGATGCTATCTCTAACGTTTCCCACCCTCACGATGGACCACCGCAACCACCATTACCACCATCATCTACATCAGGTGACGGAAACAAAGGACGAAGGGGCGTCGGTCTGTCTGTCTGTTTTGTTTCTCGACGATTCCCCGAATTGCAGGCAATTTATCTCCTCGAGTGTGTGTTTCCTTTTGTTATGTTTGTTTGCGTCAATGATTCGTTCTTTCTTTTTTTTGTATATATATATACGTTCATCTTTCCATCTTCCTTCATTTTTTCTTTTCTTTCGTCTCTGTGCGTGGGGGACAATAGGGGGTTGCATCGGTGGGAATCACACACACATATTCAGAGAGATAGAAAACACCTTCGCCCACCTGTTAAATTTCGCATAAATCTTATTCGCCGATGGGCTTTGCGTTTCTTTCATTCTTTCTTCGTTTCGAATAACCTCTCGCCCCCGCCGATTCCGAAGCTCTCAATGATTATAAATGATGCTGGAGAGGAGAGGATGGACAGCACCAATTCTCTTTCTCTATTTCTACAATTTTCTCACAAAATCACTTGCATGGGTAACCAATACGTGCAAAACATAATAATACAAAAATCAATTGGATGTATTAGGATGTAATTAGGTCAATTGATAAACTTGACAAATGACACAACTTTCAGTAATCATTTGACAGCTGACACAGTTATTAGTTATATTTGTTCAGTCAAGATTGTATTTGCATAAAAAAAAATAGTTTCTATATTTTTGATGCAATGAGTTTTAATTAACAAATTAATTTTCATTGATTATTCTTTTTTTAATTCATTATGGCTGATTTCAACCTCTATTAGTTGCATTTGCACGTTGACTGTCAGTTGAATTTGGTTAGGTTGTAACGCAAATTTGGTATATTTATGAATTTTTACTCGTATAGTGAAACATATTCAAAAATACACATAACATGTACACAAGTTTTAAAAATGATGTAACGGGATTGCGTACTTCTCTTCGTCACTCGTTATGCGAAACGTCGCTCATTATACGAGTTATTTTTCTTACAGTTCATTTTACTCGTTAAGCGAGGTTCAACTGTACTTGAAATTATGTTACAAATATAGATGGTACACCCGACAGTCATTCCATATCTACACTATAAATTGTCTAATTGTAAAACGCAAATATGGTATATTTATTATGTAAATAAGTTAATATATGATTACTTAAAAGTATAAAACATATATACAAATTGTTATCTACAAACTGTCAAATTGACACTACGTCTACAAAAATGAAAGGCAATATTCACATGACACAACTGCCATATTGACAAACATCAAGTAAGAACATTTCATATCGACTTATATTATGAATTTTATTATTTCATGACTTATTGAATTATTACCAAAGATAAGCATCTATTCTGAATATTACATATTTAAATATATTATATTTTTAACATCAAGATTTTTGGAATGTATACAATACTCTTCTCATTTACGATTTTGGGGATCGTTAATATGAACTCAGGTGTATCTTATATACTTGTAACATGACATGAAAGTATAGCATAATATATGGGTTGGGTGATCTGTAAATTACAGGCTATTAAATTGTTAAATTTTGGGATTTTAGATTAAAAATAGAACTAGAAATTAAAGATGTATTATGGATTAATCTCCACCTTTTTATGATGAAATTAGATGTTCCAGATTCTCGAAATAAATAATAAATAGAGACTAAAGGTGCAGATTCGTAGAATTATTTGAGTGGTGGTGGATGATCGATCCGGATCTCTTGCATCCCATTATAAGAGTGTTGTTTATTTAATGCATAATCCGTTTTGTGTTTCCGAAGGTGTCACGCGTCAAGAAATTAAAGTCTTCACGGAGCAGAGCAGCCTAGGCGAGATTAGGATCTTGGATGTTGTTTGGAAGTAGTATGAGAGAAAGAGCAGGTAATAATGCCCTCATCCTGAATGGCATTACCATTTTTCACCTTCGAGTCGTAAGTCGAGTCGATTGGTTTTCGGTTATGCAGCAAAAATTGGATACAACTTGTTGTTGGAGATGCCTATCTGATCTATCCTCCTCCACCTCCGTCTGCACGAGGGTTGCTTTAATAAGCTGCATTATGCTGTTTTGTTGCCGTTGTCATCCCTCGAACGAATTCGGTGAAAGTATAAAGAGGACACGTGCCTAACGAGCCGCATTCAGTCGAAAAAAAAAAGAAAAGAAGAGAGGATGAAATGTGCGACATTAGTGAATTCCGAATTGAAACAGTCCCCTAATGAAACGTAATTTATTTATTGTTTCGAGATATCTGAGATGAGATGAGATGGCGCAGTTGGGGTGGAGATAAGTGCTCGACACAACTCCCACAATTCTGAATGTAATAAATGTTTGTTCGCTCGCTCGCTTGTTCCTTCCTTCCTTTTTTCCTTTTTCTCTTCGGTTTGCGGCAATGCGAAGGAAAGAGACGAACAATAAGGCAAAACAACCAAAAAGAGAACAACAACAAGAGCGATATGAAAAACGCACTCGCACCGTCACCACGGGTGGTTTTTATATTGCCACTCTGTCAATTTTCTCATAAGTGAATTGCCATTTGTTTTTATCGGCCCTCCCTGCACGACGTATACGACACACACTGCGATTTTCCATTAAATGGAAACTATGAAAAATCGACTCCCGTTTCGACATCCAATAGTCCGATGCTCTCTCGATTTTATTATGCACGACGTGCGTTTAGTTTCACTTAACGCTGTGTTTTTACTCGCAAAATCCATTCTCTAATTTCACTTACGTATCACTCAAACCGTGATTCATTTAGATCCAATAACAAATTAATATTATTAAATCGAGGATTACAAAAATATCTACATTATAAACTGTCAAACGTATAGTCACATTAATAAAAATAAAAAAATAAAATGGAATATCCATATGACACAACTGCCATATGAAAATTAACATATCATCAAATATAGTTCAGTTTTTCAGTTTTAATTTTCTTTATTAGATTGTTAATTAAGTTACATTGTATTATTATTAGATTTGTGGAACATTCACATTAAATAATTATCAGATAAAAATAGATAACATTGACAAAACGTCAACAAAATAAAATGGAATATCTATGTGACACAACTGTCACATGAAATTTGACATAACATAAACATTCACATTACATAACTATAATATAAAAATTGATAAAATGTCAACAAAAATAAAATGGAATACCTACTTTATAAACTGTCACATGAACATTGATATAACGTCAATAAAAACAGAACATACACATTATATAATTATCAAAAAGAAATTGATAGAACGTCAACAAATTAAAATGGAATATCTACGTAATAAAAATGCCATATGAAAATTGATTACATAACTGTCATATAAAAATTGATAAAAAGTCAACAAAAATTAAATGGAATATCCACATTATAAATTGTCAGATAAAAATTGATATAACGTTAATTAAAACAGAATGTGTATGTTACATAATTATCGAAAAAAAAAATGATAAAACGTCAACAAAATATAATGGAATATCTACGTAACACAACTGTCATATGAAAATTGATATAACATCAACTAAAATGGAACATTGACATTTCATAATTATCATATAAAAATTGATAGAATCGTCAGATTGACAAAACGTCAACAAAAGTAAAAAAAATCCACATACAAAACTGGCATATACAAATTGATAAAACGTTTACAACAATGAAATATCCACATTATAAACTGTCAGACGAAAATTGACATAACGTCAACAAAAATGTATCATCTACATTACACAATTATTTCATTGTTATTTTTTTTTTTAAATAATATGACTGTTTAATAAAAACTGACATAATTTTATCTTATAACCAATGGAGCCAAAACATAAATACAAAATAGGAATGAAGCTAAAAATTATTGAGTTTTATATATTAAAAATAATTATCTTATACATACACTCATGTTTTAATTATACATTTCTCATATTTTATGACATAACGAAAATGACTCATATAGTACAGCTTAGATCAGTCCGGATTCACTACAATACGATTTGAAAATATACTAAATTTGTATTGAAAACTTATAAAATATTTCCCCAAACTATAAAATGATTTTATTTAAATTGATAATTTACAATGAAACAACTTTGAATTAATAGTTATAATTGATTACAACAAAATTAGAATATACAATTAACAACCGTTTGAAAACCGATAAAACTGTTCGATAATCGAATGAGTTCTACGATCATCTCGACAATTTAGGTATAGAAATAGAAGACCATTATTATACGATGGATTCGATTGTGATGATGATCCCCCCACATGCTGTTTTCACGACCCAACTTCACCGCATTCGATCCGCAATTAGTTCCAGTTAGAAGCGCCTTCCTTGTTCCAATACGAAGAGAAGAATCAGAGAGAAACAAAAGGAACGATAATTAAACGAGAAATAAAGCAAAACAAAAAGTAGAAGAAAACACGCAGCAATATAAAGGATTGAATAAAAACAGTAGAAGAATAAAAAATAAAGAAACAAAACAACGGCAGTAAATGATGGTGCATTTATTGCGTCCCCGACCGCTCTTTTAATTACTATTCGGCGGCGGTTAATTAGAAAGTGTAAATCACGGGATTTCATTAGGCGTTAAAATTCATTAAAACAATCATCGCAGTTTGAAGCCTGTCCCGCAATTAAAACGATGCATCATCCGAGCCGCCCCCACACACAACATACACATACACACAACGTCGTTTCCAAGGAACGAGTTGGAGAGAGAAAGAGAGTTGAAAACAGATTTAAAAAAAAAATAGGAAGGAAGAGCGCCGCAGGGGTGTTGTTGTAACACGGCTGCTGCTGCAACCGCAGCCGCCCCCTTTCTTAATTTGTTTATAACGCGAGCGAGCGCTAATTCCGCACCGCGCGTAACTTTTAATTAATGCCCACGAAATTAATTTACACACAGCATCGGAGAGAGATATAAAAAGAGCAAAAAAAGACGAAAAAATTTAAGAAAAAGAAAATAGGGCGCGAATTCTTCATTTTCCTTGTATAATATTCGTTCCACATTTTAAAATTAAATTAATTCCCGCGATCGCTGCTTTAATATTCCATTATGGTTCTTCGTAATCGTTTCTCAAAACAAATAACAACAAAATAAAAAATATAAAGAAAAAGAAAAAGACTACTTCTTATTACATTTTTATAGAATAATCACTGAAAAAACAATGAATGAAATAAATCTTAACAGAAAATAAATGACACCAAAAGTTAATATTTTGTTTTTAATGAAGTAACGTGATTGATTCATTAAAATAATTGAACCTAGAAAATGCAAATTACATATTATAAGTTTGAAAGGAAACATTTAAATTTATAAGATTTTTTAATATAATTTCCATGTTAAAACTAAATAATAAAATTATAAAGATGATTAATGTGCAATAATGTAATAACGTAATTTATTTGCAATTGATATATTTGATGTCTATGGGGAGCGATTCCATTCGATCCTAATCCATTTAATATCGAGTGTGTAATGAACGAAAATGAGCAGAGAGAGAAAGTGAAAAAGCTGTTAGAAGGGCGACTGGATTTGCACTCCGTCGTATGCAGCAAATCCCCTTCGGGGAATCCCCAGATCCGACACCTCCCGGGACCTTAATTAAATTATTTAAACGCGTGTTTCGTTTGTTTTATGGCGGCTTATGTTTTTGCGTGTGGGTGCGCGCGTGTATGCGGAGAGATCGTTTAAAAGGGATTTGCGACCGGGGATTTTCGGGGTCGCATTTTCCCCTTCCGAAGATTATCGGCTCCTGATGGATGGATGGATCGAACGCACTCTCTGTTATCCGAAAAACATACATAGTTTAATGAGAATTTCCGCAGCTAATAAAATGCTAATTTGATTTCACCATCGCCAAACGCATTTGCTTCTAATCCTTTTTGAATATGAATATTAAGTACAGTAGAACCTGTTTTTGTGCGGTCCTTTTTTATGCGATTTTATTTTTGTGCGATATTTTTTTATGTTGTATATGAAATCCAACCATTTCCAACGGCGTTTGCACCATTGTAATGTTTTCTATCAGTGTGCATATGTACAGCCTGTTCAAACGATTATGTTAGTCGATTTCAATTACAATTAATCACAAGAAGATGCGCGCTTTGGATTAACATGAATAGCAGTGAATTATGTATGTTCATTTTGAAAATTTCTCCATATGTACAATAAGAAATGAAATGTTTTTAAAATGTTCCAATATTAATTATTTCTAAGTATTTTCTAAGAGCGATTTTTTTATACGGTCTCTATCCACCTCATAAAAAAGTTTTTCTGATGTGTTGTACAAAGTTATTTGTTATATGTAAGAATTTATGAAAATTTCGAATATATGTACCGTACAAAAACAGGTTTTTACTATATTTGAAAAGATTGTAATAATATATTTGCTTTGCTAAAAATACTAGAACCTTTTATTAAAAACTAAATATTAATATTTCTCTCTTCATCTACTACTTGTAATAAATAATAATTATCAAAAGAAAGAGATTTTTTCTAGAATTTATATTTTTATTGTATTTTCTTATGGAGTAGATTTATATAGATTATTGAAATATATTATAAATTTCTTTATACATTGGAAGTCCGTTATAACGCGAGTTTAAACAAATTGTCCAGAATGAAAAAAACATCACATTTTAATTTTTATTTATTATTTTTATACATTTTTATAAAATATAACTAAGAATCAATTCTGTTCATATAAATTATAACAATGCTTAAACACTTAAATTAGAAATACTAACAGTTTTTATAAAAACGGATTTTTTTTTCGAGAATAGATTTATTTTTGAGGGAAACTAAATTATTTTAGTTTACTTTGCAGTGTTTGTATGTGTTAAAGAAATGACCCGCAGTATATCCAAATGCGCGTTATAACAACCGCGTATTTGTACTGTACAGGTGGAGAATACCATACTTACGAACTACCGGACTTACAACCAAAATTCTAAAAGCTTTAATTTATTACAAGGAGATATATAGTGATAAAAAATTAACTGTTCAAACAAAAATTGATAATTTCTTTAATAAAACTATAATGTTTTTGGAAGATGTACTATCTGTTTTGTTGCATTTGTTTCTGTTGTCATCTTTTTAATAAATAATTCTAATGTCTACATTGAAAAGTATTTGTAAGTAAATATTTTATTTATTTTAATCTATTTTTGCAATTTTATGCAGTCAGTAATACGGAATTTAACATATAACCTTTTGGAACGGAACTACTTCGTAAATCGGGGTTAGTTCCTGAAACAATGATAAAGTTTTATGAAAAATACATTCAAATAAAATTTAAAATATATGAGTTATTTAATTTGTTAATGTATTGTATTCATGAAATATTTATTAATAGAATCAAATGTGATGAGTTAAATCAAAAATGTTTTTTCATGAAAAATTAATGAGCATATTTATTAATTTTGATATATAATAAATGTTCAAAAGAGTCAAGCAAATAATGGTACTTTTTTGTGCGTTTTAAATACAAAAAAAAACGGAATTTTAAGTAAAATTATTGATAGTTGATATATTAAAAAATATAAAGTCAATTTGTTTATGTATGTATGTTAATAACAATTTATATCATTTCGAAGTTTTGTTTTGGTATAAATTTTACAAATCGTTTTGTATATGGTTTTAATTCAGTTAAGTTATTAAAATGTCTCCGCAATGGCAATGATCAGGTTAGTAAGTGGTTGTATAATCTGTTTGTTTTTATTGCGAAACTGGGGAACCCTTTTCAGCGGTCATCGATCAAATCACCGCGGGAATCTTTGTTTCAAGCAGTTCGTATCGCAGCTTTTGTTTATTTATTCATTCGCGCCGGCCATTTTATGTCCGTTCGCGTGAGAGAACCGAGGGTGGCTCTGGACACGAAACAAAAATATAACAAGAAGAATAAGAAGGTAGAAGAAAAACCTTTAATTCGTTTCTGGTAATTTAATGGCGCTCCGCACGCGATTCCAGCAAAGATGGCCGTGAATTTTCAGAAAGTCGCATTCGAAATTGAATTTGAAAAATATAAATTGAGAATGCGACGGCGGACAACTCGGAATTAAAATGACAATGCCGACTTGATTTGGGGGCGGCATTTTATTATTTTTTTGTTGTTGTTGTTGTTCGGGGCGCCTCCGCGTCTCACCTCGTGACACCTGTCACGTTGGGAGGGCTCGACGCGTTCAATGCACACGCCTGACATTTCATCTTTGACACGCACAAAGCAGCACAAAACTCTACACACAACATATTCGAACGAATGAAAGGCGACGATGATTTTTAGGGGACTTGAGGTGTCTTGGACGAGGATGATGAGGGATGATGAAGAGGGAAACGGGTCCGATTAATTAAAATCGATCGATTATCAATTAATCTCGATCAACAACAACAATGGCAACGGTACAAAAGAAGAAACATCGAAACGATGATACGTTAAATTAACAAACGGTGGAGTCCACCTCTTTCCATTGGAAGAAAACACGAAGGACAACTTGATGTGTATCCAGAGACGGACTCAACATCAAATCTCATTACACCTTCTGAAGAGATTCTATCATCTTTATACATACTTATAAAATAACATTTTAAGATTAAACGATTTCTTTGATAATATATAATTTCCTAACTTAGCACATTTTTTGTATTAGATTAATCAATTTAAGAATAATGAATTAATCACATTTTTTAATCGAATAATAAGGTTATTTTAATTAGTTTTAATAAAAAACAATGATTCAATTAAAATTTGTTTGAGATATTCAAACAATATTAAGGAAAATAATTCTTATTAATTACCATACTTTAAAGTATAGAAAATACTCAATTTACACGTTTTTCTCAGGAACCTATCTACCGTCTAAAATGAGGGAAAGATAAATATATAATATAGAGGGGATATACTGGATATATAACAGGGGTGGCCAGACTTTTTGCAGTAAGAGCCGCACCTAAACTTTTTGGTATAATCATTTTTAAAAAACCTCAATCATAATATAAAATATATATAATATTTATGTTTTGTTGTGGCTCAACAAGACTCTTGAAGAGCCGCATGTGGCTCGCGAGCCGTAGTTTGGCCAATACCAGCTAGTATTTGCATTTCCTATAATACTTGGCATGAAGAACAAGTTACTTGTCAAGTAATACATGTGTATTTACGGTCCGGTCCTGGATGAAAACCCGGTGCTTCTACTTCTTGTTCGCTGTCCGTTCTTCAGTTGTTGTCTTGTTGCTGTTGTTGGTCTTCCTCCGCATCGGTGTTCATGAGGCTAAACATGGTGGCAAGTTGTACGTGCAGCTAAGACAAAAGACGGACGACCAATGAGCGACGCCTTGCCGCGGGCTTGCCAATCGGAGCGCGTTCACCTGTGCTCCTCCAAGTGGTGAACGTCCATCCGTCCGTCTTCTGTCTTCTATCTTCTGTCCTCCCAGGTGAGACACGACACGCAAACTTACACGCACTCGAATACACAAGAAGCCACGCGAACACCTCAACATCCACACGATTCGTGACTCCAAATTGAATCATTCCGAATCGAAAAATCGAAATTGCAGGTCAATGTCATCCACGAATTCCATTTGCAATCCGGTCTTGATTCATTCGAGCACAAACCTTTCATAGAATACAATGATTGTTCTTTCACATTCTTACAAATTAATAATGTTATTATTGATTAATAAATACCAACTTAACTTCAATCAAAAAAACATATGGCCAACTTTAATTTATAAATTAATAGAAAATGTCAAATTTCAATTACATTTATATGTCAATCTTAACATTTTTAATATTATTTGAAATTCGTATATTTAACAAGACCTGTAATAAAAATTGCATTTTTTAGAAAATATGTGAGTAAACAATAATTATGGAATGTACATTTAGTAGCCTATCCTACTAAACATTACTACAGTGCTGCTCCTAACGGATAAAAATATAGCTTAGTAAGAAACTTCTAATTGGTTTGTATCTCAAAATAATGAATTTCATTAATATTCGTAAAATTTGCATTAACTTTCATATAATTTGTAATTTTTGTCTCATTTATGTTTGAAGCAGATTTATTGACTATTAACAAATAATTAGCGATTTATGTCGCATAAAATTATCGATTATTCAAATTAAGAGCACGATCTATTTTTACTCATAAAAAAATAATTAATAATTGATTTATCTCGTATTTAGTTCGAGATCGTGTCAAATTATACATTATTTTTGTTACTTCTGACAAATTAATGCCATACATTATTAAGCATGCTTTTACAGTTGCATAATTTCATGATTGCTAATATTTAAGGTTGGTAAATAAATTTCTGTC
Organism: Nicrophorus vespilloides; assembly: GCF_001412225.1. Classification (NCBI taxonomy): domain Eukaryota; kingdom Metazoa; phylum Arthropoda; class Insecta; order Coleoptera; family Silphidae; genus Nicrophorus; species Nicrophorus vespilloides. Next base: position 22,964 of record NW_017100113.1, on the reverse strand, counting down.
TTGGAAACAATTGCAGTAAAGATCTGTTCTTTTTCGGTTTGATGATTAACTTAATTTGATTTGTTGCCTCGATTTTTTTTTGGATTTGGTATGTTGTGTGTTAATAACAAATCCTTTTGTTGCGTTCACATTTAATTGGATTATAAATTATCGAAGGGTACGGTCCGCCAATTTCTTCCTTCTTTTTAATCGTAGACTAGTTTTTTATTTTTCTTTCGTTGGTTTCATTTTAGTTTCATTTTCGATTTCGTGGTTGGCGTGCGTTGCGCGTTTTGTTGTTGTTGGTTCATATTTTTGTTGGTCCGTTGTTATTGGCGTCCTCGTCTGTGGTTAGGCTCTCATCTTTCGTCTTTTTCTCTCCTATGGGATTTAGAGAGGCGAAAGGACGATGGTGGAGAGAGAAAGGGAGAGAGAGAGTTTCTCTCGTTTGGGAGCGCGGCGCAGCGATTTATGGCAGTCATATTTATTTATTGGATTAATACATGTAACATATTGCCAACACACGAGAGATATAAATAACTGGAGAATGTATGGGTATTAATTTACTGGTTGGTCTCACTGCTCTTTTGGTCTCCACTCCACCTCCTTCTTTTTCCCGATCGACCGCTGCGGAATATTACTTTAATTTATTTCCACGTGACCGACACTCATTTCTTTTTTCCCTTCTTCATCGTCCACATCCATTTCTTTTGTTTTATGGAAGACATCCATGGAAACGCTCCTTTTATTCGTTTTTTTTCGCGCTCATCCATACATCAATCTATCAGACAATTGCAGCAAAGGCTTTCCTTCGCGTTGTGTGCGGTTTGGGTCATTATGACGAGCTAATAGCAATTTTCCGTTCGGATGAGTCAGCCCTTTAACGGCCCCAGCCTCGACGGCCTTTTGACAGACAATCTAATATATTAATATATCGCCCCATCAATGGTCGAGGCCATTTTTCATAAGCGTTTCTTCAATTTATTTCTCCGTCTCGTTTTCTACGCGCTGCGCCCAAAAAAGAACACGAAGACCCCTCATCCATGGCAACACAACAAAACAATAACAACAACAGAAAAACAACAAAACAATGGCTGGACACAAAGGGATAAACTCACCTGGCAGTCGAAAGTTTTCTGCAATCGTCATCTGTTCATCTTTACAAAGGTTACTTTTTTTTAATATCTCCGAATTCATATTTCCTATTGATACCTATTGATCACCAATGCATTGAATATTTCTAATTCTAGGTCCTAGTTAGGAATCTCATAGAAAACCAAACCTAGCTTTTCTTATTAATTGTTGTATATTATTTTTACAACAATTATATAACATATTAAAATGAGTGTCATCAAATCGTCTCAATTTTATAATAATTCCATTCTACGAGTTATCTAGAGTAATAAACTTTGCTTAACTTTTGTATATAAAACAGACAGTAATAATCTTTGCAACTTTTTCAAAGATGTTTAAAAGATCACCAATCCAAAGTAAATTTCATTAATAATTCACCCCCCTAGTGCTCATTTATATTAGTTGCTTGCGTATTTTATTATTCATCTTGTGAATATATTTGTCATAAGAGCTACGACATAACCACTTAATAATCAAATAAATAAATTCTAAATTATTTAATTAATACCAACCTTTAAATTTATTGTTACTAGTCAAATATTGCGTACTATTCAAGAAAATCGTGATCATAAGCATGATAATTGAATATTATATGTATGTATATTTGGTTGCCTAAATATTGTATATTTTAAACAAATCACATTTACTAATTTTTTATTAATGCTAAATTAAACATAAAATTGAACTTTTTGAATGAATTTAAATACTTAAATAATTATAATATTTTGTGTCTATGTTATGTTTTTATGTATTTCAATGGGATTTAATTGTTTTGGGTTATAATTTGGACGTCGGGTGTTTGTTTGCGTATCAGATAATTGATGGATGTAATATATCGAGGCACAAACCGTTTGACGTTTGATTGATTCTCTTCCACGTGAATTCAAGTTGGCGCCGTCGCATGCAAACATGTATAAGTACATACAGCATCCAAAGAACAGAAGAATATCAACAACTATGGTCGTCGTCGATGAAGACTCGAAGACATTGAATCCGAATTCGAATGGAAATAAGAACAAAAGTATAAGATGCTAAGAAACACGACATCCCCCGATGCGTTTTAATGATGATGATGCGGAGCTTTATTCTGAATTCGAACTATCATTAATTATATATGTATCAATATATATAGATATTGAAACAATTACCTTTCCATCTGCTTATTGTCATTAATTAAGATCGTCGTCGATTCGTCATTGCTCGAAGACTCCGAACAATTGAACGGAAACGAAATTAATTGGATTATCGAAGTGACCTTTTCGAGAAGCCAATTATATCGTATATATTTTTCTACTTCTTTTCTTCTGATTATTAAACAACAATAGTCGAATCATCAATTACGCAAAAGGATTATATTTGTTACACACACACAAATATAATTATATAAGTTTCTATTTCATAACAATTAATTTTAATTGTTTTATATTACATTTAATTTAATCATTATAACACAATATTTCGAAATATTTGATTAAAATCAATTGAACAATTCAATATACTACAAGAATTTCGTAATTTACACAAGATTATAATATAAAATATATATAATGAAAATAAATTTTTCATTATTTTTTTTTTCATTTAGTAAATATAAACTATGAAAACAACAATTTTGTAATTTTCATAGTTAAATATAATTAGATATTTTGTTTCATTTTCATCAAAAGGGCGACTAATAACGGAATAGTTAAGTCACCCTACCCACGATCGAACCGGCGACGGTTCGAATCCTGGTCAACCCAGGCCCTTTGTGCGCCCTCTCGGTGCTTGCAGCAATAAGGCCATGGTTCATCACAGGTGGACAGTGAAATGAATGAGGTTCAGCATATGGACCTTCAGCCAATCATCAATATACTAATGAAGTTAACCTACAAGACGACAGCAAACCAACAAACTAAAAAATCATCATAATAGTTACACCGGGAAAGATTATCCATTTAATGTCAACCGCGATCTTAAATTTACTCAATGTAATTAATTGATGAACAGAATAAAATTGTACGACATAAAAAAAAAATTCGTCAAATCTTTGATATTTTTCATTTTCTACACTTAATGTAAATAAATTGGTATTATAAAATGTGCATCTAAATTTGCTCATTTAGGAAACAATAAAATGTGCTCATTTTAAAAACCAAAAACTATGAAAATAAAGGCCTTGAAAGAAAGGCAATTTCAAAATTGGTTTGCTAAATTTCGTTCTGGTGATTTTCACTGAAAATGCACAACGGCCATGATCGATTCAGATCGTTATAGCATATTTGCATTCAAAAAAAAAATATTTTTTTCTACATTTTCATCAAATCTTTAAAAAAAATTTCGAAACTGGACCTAAGAAAATTTGTTAGGTTTAGAAATATATTTTGATTATTCGAAGTGTTTGAAAATTATGTTTAAATTTATTGGAATTTGATATTTTTGATTGATTCTATAGGGTTTAATTTTTTGTATCTTCGATATTTTCATCCACACTCTTCCTAACAAAAAAAAATAAGAAGAGCAGCAACAGAAGAGGACTCATTAACTTTGCGGGGTCAGAGTTCGATGCGGCCTGTCATCACTCTTTAACGCTCTGAACGAGAGAAAAAAGTAGAAGAATGGTCATGAGAATGTACGAGATTCGAACCCTCCGAATCCCATAATTGGGTTTCTTCCCTTTCCTCCCGCTTTTAATCATATGCATTGGTTATTGTTGCTGTGTTATTGTTTCCATGGTTTCTGGTCCGTGCTCTTCTCGGCCTTCCTCCACATCACATCATCAATCAATCAACTTCTCTATACGTGTGTGCCTCTCTCTTTCTCTATATTTCTTTGCTTCTCTCTTTATCTTTCTTCCTTTCTATCATACATACACACTAGATCGAAGATCATCAATAACACTAATAGTTTCTTTTCTCTTGCTCTGCTGAATTTAAAATGGCCGTATGAATACGAAACGCATACATCCCTCTTGGACACTTCGATAACAATAGGAACCACTTTCGCGCCTTTCCTCCACACATACACAATTCTTTGCTCTTCGATAATTTCACACTAAGCGCATCATTTGCCAAACGACGAATTAATTAAGAACAATCTGAACTAAACTCTTCATTTAACATAAACCTTAAAAATATATTAGTTTCTTAGTTTAAATATTTTGTTAAAATAAATACATTTAATATAAAAAAAGAGCTTAAAAATTAATTTCAATTAAAAAATCTTTTTTTTAATATTATCTTAATTACCAAAAATTCAATCCCAAAATTATGTTTATTATTTTTTTTTTAATATTTTAGTTTCAAACTTGCAACATTCGTATCAGATTTTTTTGATTTAAGCAACAATAAAAATACTCAAAATTTGTATATTTGAAATACTTACGTATGAAACCAAATATACATTATAATTTGACGTTTATTTAGTAACATTTTAAATTTATTTTAAATAAAGTTAAACAAAATTCAATAAAATTAAAAACTTAATAATAATATAATTTATGAGTGAATATAATATGTGTATCGAACGAAAGCGATTTGTTGGAAAATCAGTTATAATAATTATAAAAAATAACCAATAAAGATTGTACAATCACTGCCGACAACTTCTATAAACTTAAATGGCATCTACATTTTCTGATTTAATAAACATAAATTCTGATACGAAATTGGTGAGTTCGAAAGTTAGAAAATCCAATGCAATATTAAAGGTAGTGAATGGAATTTTAATGGAATTGAGATGACTTGTCGGTGTATCAATTCTTAGAACAATCATAACCAATTTAGAAACCTCTTAACTAATATAAATAGATGATTGAAAACTACTCAACATTTTCAAGGAAAGTTAATATTTCTATTACATACATGAGTTAATGAAAATAATATTATAATGACACATTTATTTAATGTATATTTGCAATGACAATCCAATGATTATCCAATTTATATAGTTGGTACTTGTGACAGACAATCTGATGATTATATAACCAGATGCATCCGTTCATTTGACTTTAATTGAATGTCACACTTAATATCATTTGAAATTTGCAAATAATTGAATTTGTTTTTAAAGTAAAACTTGTTGGATTCTCCTATAAAAGGAATATAAATCACATAAAAAATAAATATTTGCAATTTTTAAAATACGTTGCATCATTAATAATTATTATGTAACGGGACGTGCGCGCTGATTTCTCTGTCATTCTTAATTTAACTCGAAATTTGCAATTGTTTTTATTTGTGGATTTTACTTTGAAAGATTAATATGTTCAATTTCCACATACTTCTAATCTGACAAGAAAGCGGGAAACAATTGTTTTGCGTTCACTTGTTTTCAGATTGTTGAAAAGAAAGGAAGTAAATATTTGAAATTTTCAAAATTCGTTGATTTGATTGTCATTCTTAATTTAACTCGAAATTTGCAATTGTTTTTATTTGTGGATTCTCTTTTAAAAGATTAATATGTTCAATTTCCACTTACTTTTAATCTGACAAGTAAGCGGGAAACAATTGTTTCGCGTTCACTTGTTTTCGGATTGTTGAAACGAAAGGTGGCGTCGGAATTATTACCGTGAATTTTGCTTTTGTTTGCGGCGCGCGTTTTGTTGTATTGTTGCATCGATTTGTCCGCGTTGGAAATGGGCATTGTAGACTGACCGACTTACATGTATATATTGTGTATCCATATACATATATACACTCGCTCACTCACTCACAATTTCGATCCAGTCTCAGGACTATCTTCTGTCACTCTTCGAAACTTCGGAAAGGTGCGCGAGTTGGAGAGAGACGGATAGAAGTTATTTTAAACACAATAGTTCATTAGTTTATCGAATAAGATCGCGCCAGTCATTAATCTTGTATGCGTGTGTGTGTGTACCTGGAGCAGTCCAGTCCTTCTTCTTCGTCTGGATTATTACGTGACGGTAACCGGGGCCGTTTCAGCTGGACGGGGCCACATTCGAAACGTTCGACTCGAATCAAGTGGACTAAGACCAAGAGAAAAACAAGAAGAAAAAAAAATCAGATGAAAGAAGAAGAAAAAATAAAAGAAGATCGTGAGGTGGACTACATCCACCCATCCACCCATCCATCTATCATTTATACCATACCGAAATGTATTATGTATTCATGTATGTTTATGTAATTCAAACGCACGGAAAATCGTCCGATGAGTATTATACTTTTCTTGACGGATTACGGAGATAAACTCGTCCAGATTACCATTTTTTTGTATATTGTACACCCGGTTCCAGTTTTTAGTAATAACGTTATGTTAAGTTCAAATCTTTCGAACCATATGCTCCTTACTTAAAATATATCATGACTTTCCGTGCATTAATATTGATTAAAATTGAAATTATTTTCTAGTATTTTTTTTTAATATTTAGCGTAATTTAGACATTTATCATAAAAGAAACGTTACTATTTTAATTTTTCACCATTTTTTAAAATAAAATAATAAAATGAGATAACACTTTCAATGAGAATTGACATAACCTTATCAAAAAATTAATAACAAACAAATTTGTAACACTTCTTTTATAACATTTTAGATTTTTTTTGACTAATGAATCAAAATAAAATCCAAAATATTTTTTTTATACAATAATGTAATTAGGTAATTGGGCAATTCAAATATTTTGTGCAATTTTATATAGTTATCATAAAAGAAACGTAACTATTTTAATTCCTTGTCAACTTTTTTTAAACATACTATTGAGACAAGAAACTTTATGTGATTACATTAGATAATCTACACTATTCAATAAAAAATGACATAACCTAATTAAAAAGACAAAAATAAATTAGTTACATTTCTTTTATGACATTTTATAAAATTGTAACAAGTTTTTTAATTATGAATCGAAATCGATTTACACGATAGATAGGTTCCTCAAAAAACGTATAAATTGAATTTGTAACTTTTTGAATTTAAAACCGTGCTGAAAATAGGTTATTTTCAATATATATTTTTTAAGAAACTATTGCAATTCCTCGTCAACTTTTTTTAAAGACAATACCTTCTTTATAAAATACTATAATATATTTGTGTTTTCTATTTGAATATTTCAACATTTTCATTAATATTTCTCAGATGAAAATTAACATTTTCACTGAAGGAATAAAAAATTAAATGAAATATTTTGTTTATTTTTTCCATTTGAAAATAACTTTGTAAATTGATTTTTCAAGATTATAAATTTATATATAATATGTCTTTTCTCTTTGAATATTTCAAAGTTTTGATTGATATTTTCCATGTAAAAATAAATGAATAGGTCTTGAATACGTTATGAGAGTTCTCGTGAGTTTTCACATTACGGCTTCCCCCAAAAATCCCATTTACCATAATTTTAAGAAGCCCATATTTATTTATTTTTTCTTTCATTTCTCTTTGGTTACCTGTTTCTGTTATTCCTTTTCCAGTCGTAAATTCTTGTCCAATTTTCGTTGCGTTTATGTATTCCAGGTTGGGTAATTCATTGGACACGAGCCAATTAATTACCTCCACTAATCCTCCTCCATTTACCATCAACCTTGCTTCATCTCTCTCTCTTTCTCACGCGTTTTGTCAGGCACACTCTTCTGTTTATAAATCTCGTTTATTGGCCTAATTTATGCAACCCGAATGTCTCAATAGAGGAATGCATAAAACATGGGAGGCTGTAAACTTGCGTTTCATCCCGTGACGTGGCAAAGGGTTTCAGGCCGAAGGGCAAATTCCCAATACGACGGACAGACCAAAAAAAACAATGGAACGCGAGGAATGCAATTAATAATCAATTCATCTTCGCGTTTCTTCCCGAACATCTCTTCATACTTCATCCTCATAGCAAGGTACTCTTTATTCCGAAAGTGAAAATATATAAAAAAAAATAAACAAACAAGTGCCGCTCTGCTCAACTTCTTTTTACACCTAAGTCGCCTCTGTTTACACATTCGTATTCCTTTATTTTGTTTATATTCTCACAAAATATATATCGCTCTTCGTTTTTCTCGTTTTCTTTCGATCCACTCGTTCTCTTTCCATCGGCCATCCGGCCTTTAAATATGCTATTTATTTATCCGACGACTAAAATTAGGTTTGGCCTTCTTCTTTGGGAATTCTTATTCCGCGCCGCGCGCGAAACTCGCATGAAATATGGATGAAGAGACTTTCTCGGGGTTGGGAAAAAAATAGAGGGCGGCTTGACGCGTCGGAATGACGACATTAAATTGTTTTACACGTTCGCGTTTTTTACTATCAAAGAGAGAAAAGAAAAAAACGTATAGAAATTAAATTAAATCGATACTGATGTGTGAGAAATCCCGTTCTCACCTCTTCTCTTCGATGAAACTACTCGATCTTGCCATTTCTTTCGATCGCTTGTCGTTTCATCATAAAAACAATTGTTTCTCTGTTTGTTTCTTCAGTTTTTTTTTGTTTGGTTGAGAGAGAGCAATATGTCATCGTTTGTCTTGCGTCTTTCCACATATGAATATTCCATCTCTGCTTCATTTAATATACAACGAATAAATTATCCCAATTCTCTCTCTCTCTCTTTCTTTTTTTTTTGGTGTTCTTCGTGTTCTGGTTTGGTTCTTTGGGTTACGGTCAAATGGGTTTCGCGCGAGCTGAGAAACGATAGAGTTCGAGGGGTTGGAATGCGTCTCATTACCATTATCATTTCATTAGAGGCGGCGGTCCATCATTTATAATCGGCTGTCACGGTTCGCTCGTCGTGTGGCCGAGACGAAAGTCCTTCCATCCATCCATCCCATCACGGGACGATCATGTATTAATAATAAACATTGGGAATCGAAAAGTCCGAAAAGAATCTGACTTTCTTGAAACATTTGTTTTACCAACTTCGAAATCAATCAAATCTAGCAGTGAAAAAAAAAATTAAATTAAATCTGTAGTCAGACATTTGCTGAAAAAAATATACAAAGTACAACCAAGTGCCGTCACATTTTTGGCATTTGTTGCCGCTTGAAGTTTTTGGTGACCGTAGTATCAAATTTACAAACATTACGTAAGAATATACCAAGCCAAACATCAAAAAAACACTAATATTATGAATTACGATGGCAATCAAAATCCCGACAACCGAAATCCCGACGTTCAAAATCTCGACAACCATAATCCCGACTATATGGAAAATGTCTACAATAACATTTTTATATTATTCCGAAGCGTAGTCACTTTTAAATTGTTATTAATAATAAATAACAACAATTAATAATCTAATTGTATTTGAGATTATTTCATATTGTTAAAGTTTATTATGAATAATTGAACAAAATCAAATAAATTGATAATAATTTATTATTATTAATAATGAAAATGTAGCACAAGGTGACTACGCTCCAAAATAAAAATGTTATTTTCGATATATTCGGGATTTTGATAGAGTCGGGATTTCGGTTGTCGGGTATTGACCCTATGAATTATATCATTTCACAGCTAATTGAATATACTATTCTGAATAGTACATATTTCAATATCTTATTAGTTTATTTTTAATTGAAAAAATCAATCCAATTCTTTTGTTTCACCATTTTGGATATCAACAAAATCTAACATTCTATTCATTGCATAGAACAATCTACATTAAATCAAACAATCCAAAAAGTGTTATCTAAAAAAAAATTAGTACATTCGCTCGTTTTTAAAATGACGTAAAAAACGTCAAAATGATCATTAGAATGTGTCATACCCATTTATAAAGTTGTGTGTGTTGTTTAGTGAAGTATAGACAAATGGAAATATGGAAATCTTGAGAATCAAATATAACTCGCTTTAAGGCCTAGATACGTTCCGGAAATGTTGGTTTTAACAACCATCCAATTGAATCTGTTCTATTTTTATAACATAGTTTTTAGTTATGGGCCTAAAATCGAAAAAGTGCCATAATAAAAAAGCTGTTATAGCGAATTGCCGTATAAAAAACGTAAAAAACGTCAAAGTTATATTTGTAAATTGACAAATACATCAATTATATTCTTATTGTCAACAGTGAATTAATTATTAGAAAGTATTCAATCAAAACATATTTTGATGATGTCATTATTTCTGAGATGTCAAAAGTTTCGATATTTTTTGTATACAAATACTAGATCTAGTTAATAATATTGATTATCTTGTTTATACATTAAATTTATAATAAGATTGACGTAAAAACATCAAAGTGACATTTGTCATGTGTATTTATGAGATGAAGTAGAGACTGTATCATTGTGGGTTGCGAAACACTAAATTATTTATTAAGAAGTTTTTAATCAAAATGATGCAAGAACGCTGTGGGGTGGAATCCCCCGTGTTTTTGCTGGCTGTGCGTGCGAGCGTGTGTGTGTGTATGTTGTGTAATTAAGTGAGCGTTTGTGCGCTTGTTGTTTATTAAATTGGGAGGAAGAAGACGGCGATGAAAAACGGGGGGTTACGCTGACGTTTTTCGATGATTGCTATTATTTGTGTGTGTGTGGGGGGTGGCTGCTTTTATGTGTATATGTATATATATATAGTATATAATGTGCGTGGGATAGAGGGATTCTGGGGGCATGGGGACAGGGGGTGGTTGTTCGGTGGCGGCGGCGGTGATACGGCGTATTTGATGGTTGATATCGATTGGTCCGCCGCCCCGCTGCGACGTGTCTCCATGGAGACCACGACACTGTTGTGGGGGACCACAAGAGCACAAAGAACACACTACGACGACGACGAAGACCGCCGCCGCCCTCGCAACCACCCCATACATTCACTATGACAACGACAACAGACGTATCTCATCTTGTCTTCCACCCTTAATACACACATAGTATTATAACCAAAGCAACTCCTTTGATGCGCAACAAACTTGATCAATCTTGCATTGAAAATATTATGTTATAATTGTATGGACAACCTAGCCTGCATCCTGCGGCGGTAAATTTGAAATTTTAATGGGGAGATAAGTTTTTTTGTTGGTAAGTTCATTCCCTTGGTACGATAACGAGTTAAATGTTGAATTTACCGAGCGGAACTAATAAAACGACGAGTTTTATCGCCCAACATCCTTTTTCAGAAGAAACATAAAAAAATAAAACGAAAGTAACAAATGAATGAAATGAATAAAGGAAAACAAAACAAAAGTAAAACATCGACAATCACTTGTCCTATCTACAGCCATTACATCGTGTTAAGCTAATTGGTTGGTCTCTCTATTAATTTGTATTGTCTGATGGTAATGTTGTTTTTTCTTCTCTTTTAATTTAAAGCGGCCTTTAAGTGTAATTTAATTATGAATACACTTACTTATCAAAAAATGTATGCAATTCGAAGCTTACATTTAATTTATCTTATCTATGTCGTTAAATACCTTTATAATTCATATAAAATATCGTTTGATTCATTTATTATAATTAATGTTTCTTCATTTTTAATTCTGTTTATCTTCGTGTAATTTTTCTGAAGACCGAAAGAGACTAAAGCCCATATCGGTCTCTAATAATTAAAATGTAAAATGCTCAAATATATCAGTTTTATTACTTAGATTGGAAAATCTATAATTAAAGTTGAAAAGGCATTAATTCTTAAATAGTGGACAGTTTAAAATAAAACTAAATTTATGAAAATTATCAAATTTTGAATGATATTTTGAAATAAACTTCATTTAGTAGACGAAATGATACAGTTGTTACATGAAATTGAAAAACAAAAACAAAATTTTCAATAACTTCGTAATTTAATTAAATCATGTTTCAATAAGTATTGTTCTACTATTACTACTACAAACAATATAAGATAGAGTAATAAAATTTAGTCGTTATTTAGGTCAATTTAACATTAATGAAATTAAAATTGTATAATTTTGTTTGTTTTTTGATTAGGAGATTTGACGAATATACAATGGTGTTTTTTGTTTTGTTTGTTATGTGGAGGCTCCTGGTTCCTCTCGAATACCATCCATAAACGATGGGGCCGAAAAGTTTCGCGGGTGGTCGAGCCATCTGATTGACAGCTGTCAGTGTGTCATGTTATTCAGTGTGTCCCATTGCCGTTGCGCGCGGTGCAGTGCGGTTGCATGGGCAATAATAATGGGTTTACGTAGGGCGCGCGGGTGGATCGCCGAAAAGAAAACGAAAAAAAAAAGAAACAGAATAGTTTCGCGATAAACTGTAGATGCAAACGGAAAGAGAAATAAAGAGGAGACGGGGATAGGAATAAAATAGATCGGCATTGCTGCCAGATACACGCACATGTAAATAAATAAAGGGCGCAGCGGAATCGCATCCAGATTGTGATCTTGCCGGGCATTTCGCCGTTTTTTTGAAGAGACAATCGCCGGAGAGGTCAAGTTTGGAAGATAGAGAAGAGAATAGAGCGAAATCGACTTATGGAATTGTGAGTTGAAGGAAAGAGAAAGAGCGAGAGATTGGATTCTGGCTGTACCGTTGTTGCCATTGTGTTCGGGTTTTGATGTGACGCCGATGGTCAGAGATAACCTCGGGCCTCGCGATCCGAGCATTCCACATCCTCCTCGTCCTCCTCTTCTTCAGCTGCTGTTGATGGTGCCTTTCGTCGTTCTGCAGAACGAGGGAGGAAGACCCGACGAGGAGGACGAGGAGGAGGAATACGCGCAGCGTCTTTATATATCAATGAGAAGGGAAAACGGATGGAAACGATAGAGGAGGAGGCATGTTTGGGGCTGCGAGATTTGCATACAATGCGAAAGACGATCACCCGATCGGAGGATACTGTCCCCAAAGCCGACGACTCTCTTTACCTTTACCCGGAAATTTGATTCTGTATGCATCCATTCCCTTCTTCACAAAAAAATAAATACAGACACTTTTTTTCTTGTAATTCTTCTAAAATAAATTTAAAATAAACTAATCTTAAGTAAATAAGTTTAGTAGAAAAAAAAATCAATCAATTTAATCAAATGCTATTGGATTTCATTAATAAAACACCTGGTGAAATTAAATTAAATAATTTATTCATTTTGATGGAATCCTCTTCTTAGTTTTTATATGTTTATCAAAAAAGACATGATTCTTTTTTTATATATTTTTCTACTAAATTTTAAGAGTTGGCAAAATGAGAAACAGAAAAGAAATATGTTACCAACTTATATGGTACTGGATTTACACCAATAAATCAAAACAATGTCATTTCTATTAAGTACAGTAAAGAGTCGATTATAAATGATAATTAGGAAACGTTAATTTTTTTTTAACTTTTATTATTTATTCACAATCTGCCAACACTTTATGGCAATAGGTCGAATGTTTTTTGGCCATAGGACAAAAAAAAGAAAATAAAAATAGAAAAAACAAAATGCATAATCGACGTTTTACTATAATTATAAATAAATTAAAGTTTCATTTTCCTTATATAATTGTGGTTTAATTATAGAGGATTAAACAAAAATAATATTAATACACACATTTACCGACATCATTAGATATATTTACACATTTTTCGGAAATGGTCAGTTGAACTCACATTTACCCAGCTACGCATTTTTTTCGTAACATTTGTCACAAAAAAAAACGAATCAGCAATATTTGTTTAACGATTTTTTTTTACTTTTTATTCATAATAATTCAATTCGTAATTGAATATAAATAAATGTGTTTTTGAAACCAATCACTTTTAATTGTATAAATATTTCTTCTCGTTTGATGAATTAGTATTCATGGTAATTACTAATTCGGTGAATATTGTTATTTTGTTTCTAGTACGTATGCTTGATTTACGACGATTTTTATTAAATGGAACAAAGGACTATAGCTTAGGGAATGTACAATGATAGTAAATTATTTTTTCCCCGATTATCAGATCGATACTGCAACTAGTTTTCTTTTGTTTAGGTGTGAAGCTACAACAGTGGGCACTCCCCAAGCGTCCGGAAATGGACAATTAAGAGTGAACGTTCGCAGAGGAGAGGTCAAGAGGATTATCGGTCGCGTGCGGTCACAATGCGAGGATGATTGTAAACGGTGATGATGCGTATTGATAAACTTCTGGAGAGGATACGTATGAGTGGAGTAGTAGGAGAATGTTGAGGAAGAGACAGAGGATGAAGGCCTCCTCTTCCATCCTCGTCCGTGTCATCTCTCTCGTCGCTGCCACCGTCCCCCGTTCTCTTCCTTCCGAAACATATAAAGCAATTGCGCCCCCCACGCCGCCTCCTGCCGCCGTGTCAAACGCACGCCCAGCATCACAAAGAGACACACAACACACAAGAATCCTCTCTCTTATCATCATCTTCGTCACTCGCCAACCATCACCCGCGCCACCCCCCTTACAATCCCCTTTGATAATATCTCATCATTTTCGTTTTCTCGCAAAAAGGAAACGAAAAAAGGAAAAAAAATATTTGAAGGACGTAAGAAACGTACGCCGCCCTTGGTAAAACGATAAGAAAAGAGAAACGTGCAATCAGCCATAGGAGATTGAGCGAAGAAAATATATTCTGCTTTTCCTCGATGGAGAAAATCGTACAAGAAAAAAAAACGAATTACTTATCGTAATGAGAAAAAAACTTAACGCCAAAATTTTTTTTTGGTACAGGAAAATAATTTCCAATTTAAAACGAGATTTTTTTCTCGTTACCTTTTTGGTTCAAAAATTCAAAATTTCAAAGAAGTAATTAACTGATCGATTAAGGATCTTAAATTATATTCGATATTCGACGAACAATATTAACAAATATTCTTGAAATATACAGGAATGTTTTGTTTTATGAGAGAAAATGAAACTCTTGAAATTGTTGTTTGCCATTTATTTAATTTTTTTCACTTTTGCTTTAAAGTCTAAATCTCAATTGTTTAAGTAAATAGATGGTATTTAAAACTTTCCCAGCGATTATTTTTAAAGGACATTTTTGCTTTTTATGGTTTTATATTAGAATATGGCGAACAAAATCATCAAAGCTGTGATACATAAGTACTATTAACACAATAGAAAACTAAATTGTGTACCAAATATAACCTGACAAAATACTAAATACCCTTAGTCCTGATATCAAACTTAGTGGTACATATATGTATGAGTAATCTGGAAAGTGTTAATCGATCAAATAAAATCCAATGTAAATTTAATATTAGTTAAGTTACGTTCAGATTCTATGAAAATCGATAGTTTTTACAAATTATAGTGTATAAAGATGAGTATACACACTCTTGACCATTTCGACTTATGTCTAATTAAGTCGAACGAATCCGAAAATACAATATAAATTATACTAATAATATATACAACGCAAATGACACGTGACAACTTCAATAAGGGCGTTCATCTGCAATATTGAAATTATATGTGGTTGGTTTTGAGCTCATCACATTACAGAACCTCGCTTAACGAGCACTTCATATAAGGAGTAATTCGCATAACGAGAAAAACAACAAAAACTTGTATTCAGACAAATATGTTTCTTTTTTTTATTTTTTTGCAAATCGAATTCGCATTCCAGGTTGTTTCATTCTGCGATAAAAGAAAATATGAATATGATTCACGTCCCATATTTTTGAATAAACGTTATACATAATTTTTCTATAGTACTTTTCTGCATGGAATGCATTATCATATTTTACATAAATTTATATGTGAAAAATTGTCTGGAACTGATTATGCTCGTTAAGCGAGGTTCCACTGTATATTGAATTAGTTATTTATTGTAGATATAATACTGAATATATCCGACTGAGATTCATCAGTTCGGTACAATTGGACTGGGTTGTGTCTCGGATATGTGCATAATCAAATTAGAAGATCAATTTTATGTGACAGCTACTGTTAGAAATGCCGCGAGGTTTCGTTCTGCGCCCGACTCAGTTTGATAAAGTGCGGAAATTTATATGATCTTATTAAGCGCGTTTTCCTACAGTGAATACGCGTGTATGCGCTCCGGCACTTGCGAAATTTCATGTGATGGGAGTTAATTAAAGTGCAACAGAAGAACAGAAAGGCGAAGTAGAAGGAGGAAGAGGAGGAGGAGGTGCAAAAAGGATGAGAGTTAATATGGGGCGAGAGAGCCCCATGCACGGGTCTAATTAAGCAGACATAATAAAGTAGGCTCGCGCCGGGGGGAATCCCCGCATGTGGGGATCAATCTAATAAAGTACAGCTGCAAAAGTGCGCCTCGTTGTTATTATTGTTGTTGCTGTTGCTAGTTTTTGTTGTTGATGGTGTTGTTCATGGGCGAAGAGTATGGGTTAAATGGTATGTGTATGAGATGGAGGAGGTCGTGATTTACAGAGAACCAAGTGTACGGACCACGTCCATCGGCGGTTGCGTAATATGCCTTCGGAGCGCTGCTGCAGTTGCTGCTGCTGCCGCCGCCGCCGCTGCTGCAATCTATCACCTTAATTAGAAACCGAACCGCAAACGCAACCCCCCGCAGCTCGCAAGCACACGCAACGCAAAGCGAAACTCCGATTTCACTCCAATTTAACCCACTTACATAAACCGCGCTCATTTCTATTCTGCAACTGCATTCACCTATCGTCTTTTTCATCTTTATGTTTTTCGAGAATTACGTAAGTGCAATATTAACGTTTTTGTCTTATGCTAATAGACGTTTTATTACATTGTTCTTTTTCAGATGATGATCATCCTCTTAGGTGGGCCCCTTTTTTTGGGGGTTGTAAATATGCTTTACTCTTTCGTTCAGTTGATCTGATGGGGCGGGTGGGGTCTCCAGGTGGCCATCATCTATCCGCGCGTCGGGGGGTTGCATCGGCGCTGGCCGTGAGAGTTGCGGAAGCCACCCAAGATGTTTTTTTTGCATTTCAATTAATCGTTTCACTAATTTCCTCCATTTTTTTTAAGGTAAAATGGAATTTATTGCATGCAGCTGCCGCTTATTCCCTTAATTTCCTTCTTCTCGACAATCAACAATAAAATATACAATCCTCTTCGTGAAATTGGCGATTTTCTGTATATTTATTTTTTTCCTCTTTCTTATATAAAAAATGGCATAAATCACATATGTATGTGCAAGGTGGATTTATTTATAATCGAATATACTGAACTGCTAAACTCATATTTTTTTAATTTCACTAATATCAAAATCGATTAGAACAGTCAAACTAAATGTTCTTTTTCAATGTATAAATAACAAAACTAGCATTCTTCTTATCTTTTATTATTAACTAATTAGAGTATACAGAACTGTCAAACTCAATAAACATTTTTAATTTGAATATTAACTAAATTGAGTATATAGAACTGTCAAAGACAAAATACTTTTTATATTTTATGAACAATAAAAATCTAGGTTGCAGAAATGTCAAACTTTATTTGTTTTTTTTGCCAATGAGATTTCATAACTGGTTAAAGCCGCAAATCCAATATGCATTTATCTATGAAAATCCCCTTGTGCCTCTTCCGCACGCAACGCGTTTAACATTCATACGGAAGGGGGAGTTTGTGAACCTTATGATATTTATTTGGAGAGGCCTGAACTTAATCGTTTGTCACACACGCATTCAATTGAACAAAAAAAAAAAAGAAATATGATTGCTGCGATGATGATGACGATGATCATCGTATGGGGACGCATTGCTGTTGTGTGTGCTGAGAGGAAGAAGTGAAGGAGCGTGCGTTTATTTATTTATTACGGCGCCATCCCCTTCCGACTCATTACATCATCCCCTTCGGTGGCGCGTCATCTCTTCGGCAAAATACATAAAATACGGCGCACGTCCGAGTCAATATGGGCATGATCTATGGACTCTTTGTTTTGTTTGCAGAAGGAGGGGACAACAACGAAAACGTCGGCGAGGACGAGAACGATGTGCAGAGATCACCAGAGGACCAACCGCGTTCATCCCCCGCACCATTCGTATTTTATTGCCATCATCCCCTTGTCCAAATGCACAAAAATATCTCAGCATTGAATTCTCTCTTCATTTCATTTATATATTTTATTATTTTATTTTTTTTATTTCGTTCATCCCCATCGCCAATCTAATCCGAACAATAAAGCAGTTCACATCCAGAAGCCGCAAAATAATATATTTACTCATTCAAAGAGTTTAAAATGATGTATGAGAATGTACAAAGCAAGGTTTCGTCAGTCATACAAACTTGTTAATTTAGTATTTCTGCATTGTTAAAAAAACAGATTTATACAAATACTTAAAACAATTTCTATGGGGACTACTAAATTTGGAACATTTTCTCAAATAACAGAAATACATTACAAAAATCTTTATAAAATTTAAAATTACAATTTTTTTATTCTTTGTGATATAAATTTGTAAAAATTAGTGTTTTCTAATAAAATCATTGAATTCTGAATATTTTCAAGTTCAATAGTTCTCAAAAACCAAAAAAAGACGTTACTAATTTGTTTGTAAAATTAAAAATTGCATATTTGCTAATTGAAAATTACAAATTTTCCAGTTTCATGAAAAAAAAAATGTATAAAATACAAACTTTTACAGTTATTTGAAACAATTTCTGAGATTACTGCATTCTTAAAAGTTTAAAGTCTGAAATTAAGAATATCATAATTTCTTGAAATTTACTAATTTGTAAAATCTGATAATTTTTAAGACGATCTTTTCAAAACTTCTCCTAAAAAGGCATTTCTAAAATCTTTTTAATATCCAATTACAAATTTCCTATTTTCATTTCACAAAATTTATTTTCAGTTATTTGCAACAATTTCGAAATTGATTGAATTTTGAAAATGTTTAATACGATCTTCCTAAAAGTTTTTCAAAGTCTATGTAATCGACAATTAAAATTTTCCTATTCCATGAAATAAATTTATAAAAAAGCTATTTTATTCTGAAAATTTTTAAGGTAATTTAAGACAATCATAATATTATTTTCTAAAAATGAAAATTTTACATTTGTTTACAAAGTAGATTATTGAATTCTGAATTGAATTTTTCATTATTCAAATCTTAGTTATAATACGAAATTATAATAATAATAATAATTTATTGGCCAAACATCGATACATAAGATGAAGAGAAAAAAAAGTACAATTTATTCATAAATAAATTTTAACATACAATAAAAAAATATATATTAATAGGCTGGCCAAAGGGCACAAAATTATAAATTTCCTATTTTCGTAAATTAAATTTTGTAAAAATGTATTTACACAAATGTCTCTTATGATTTTATGCAGACTCTGAGTGTTTCCTTGAAGTCGATGCGAAAGTTATAATGTGAAATATGCATTTATTTACGATTGAAAGGAGTTGCAGAGGATGGACGAAGAGAACGAAGAGATCGGAGAGTCCGTTTTAATTGTGGTCATATTTACGATGGCAATTTTCCCATGCGCCAACTTTATGGTTATGGAATATCGCGCGCGCGATTCTCTCGTCCTTTTTTTATTCATTTATTTTTCTTGTCTTTCCTTTTTCATAATATTCTTATTCTTCGTCTATTTTCTTTATTTTTCGGAGCGAACCACCGTCCGTCCGCATTTCCCCCCTTTTCTCGCGGCCCGTCTCGCCGCATCATAATAACTCTTTCACTCTTTATCCGAAGAAGCGCAGCGAGACGAGGAGGGCCTCCAAGAACTTCGAGTCCAACTCGAGAGCAAACTAATAAGCAATTACTCTCTCACGAAGCAACACACACACATACTCATATAGATGGGGAGAGAGAAAGAATAAGAGTAAGATATGAAGAAAACAACAACTGCAACGGCAATGAAGAAGAAGAAGATGAAAAAAGAGAACCGAAGAGGAAGAAGAACGATGGGAAAAGGGGAAGGAATAATTTATCCGAGCCGTATAATATTTATGGACAATCCTGCATTTCGTACTTAATGGGAATTATGTATACATGCATAGGTGTATATGAGCATTTCGAGATGTTTTTATTTCGGTTTCGCTCTTTATGATTTCGCCCTTTTTACGAAACCGCTTCATCTACGGACGGACATGTTCTTCAAATATTTTAATAATGTCAATAAATAAATCTATGGAAACGTCATTCTTAAATCAATTGAAACGTCAAAATATGACAGCATTGTTGCTTCAATATTGTTACATAAGAAATAATTAAATAAAATATCGCCCACAATCATGACAACAATTTTTGATTAAGGATAGTTATTATGAGTTTAGAAATCAATTAATTTAAATATTTCAATTGAATAATTGATACAGTTATAGTTTTTAATATATTGCGATTATTTAAGAAAATTATCAAATTATGTTACTAACTTTATTTATTTGTCAATATAAAATTACAGCAAGATCTGGTTTAGCGCTTTAGATGCGTTCCTGAGGTTATTTTAACACATAGCAAATAGGGAAAAGGGAAAACACTAAGACTTATTTAATTTTTAGTTGTATTTATAATAATTTGCATTATAATATATGCTTTATATAACACAAACATTTGCATACAGAAATAATAAGTTTATTTTTGTGATGAAGGTCCTGGCTCTCCTGATATATAATGTTGGTAACATGCGATCGCATCCAAAACTCCTTTTCTTACTTTTGCACTCCTGTGAAAATTTATATCATTTGCTGCAATTTGATCAACGATTTCGATTATCGTTTCTAAACTTTTTCTAAGAAAATCTGCAGCATGTTCTTTTGGTTCATCATCTTCAGAATCACTATTTTCTTCAATTCCTGTTTTTCTGTTTGGGGGCTTTCTCAAAACCCACTGCTATTATTTCTGAAAGTTTACTAAAATTAACATTTTCGTAAATGTTTAATATATAATTAATAAAATTAAAAACTTTTCTAAAAACACTGCGAATATTTCAGAAAGTTGTCTAAAATTTTATAAATTAACATTTTTATAATGCTTTAATGGCAAATTAACAAAATTGAAGACTTTTCTAAATCCACTGCGACAATTCTTTAAAATTTTTGTAAATGTTCAATGGATAATTTAAAAAAATGAATTTTTTTCTAAAACCACTGCCATTATTTCAAAGTTTCTTATATGATTATTAATTAAACGACGAACAAAAGTGCATAAAATAAACAATTGATGGTCTAGAGAAAATTTTCAGCGAATATACGAGTAGGTCGGAAAATCAATTACAATTTTTCGAGGGACGTGCGGCTGACAGATTGTATATTATGTAATCCCGAAATAATAATACAGTTTCGTTTCGTTCATAATCGATGCGACGACGACGAGGAAACGATGACAGTAATAATAGCGAGTGATGTGTCAAAGTCAGTAGGGCAGAAAACGTGAATGACTTTGGCAGTTAAAGGCGAGGCGGGTACATTGAAACGAAGAGAGAGAGAATGAGATGCAGATATTGTGTGAGGGTGAGTAAATGACAGAGAGAGAGATTTGCGACCCCCTCATTAAACGCAAGGTTGGCGGCACTGAACTAAACACTTCACGAGCAGACAACACGTGGCGGTTCTGTGTCCGACAGCCCCACGTACAACCGCCGCCACCGCCCACTCAGTTAAATCCCATACATTACACACTCTCATACACATGCATATATACACACACATACACTCATGATCACCCATCCATGTTACGACATATATTCATACGTGTTACGAAACATCCATGTGCAAGTGGACCCCCAATTACAGCCCGTTCCTATTCATTCCTTCCAATTTCTATGTGAATATGAGAAGAAATGAATTCCTAACTTGTCGAAAAAAAAATGGTTTGATTTTTAGTCTTGTAGATACCCTTAAATCTAGTTTTCCTCCACAAAAAAAATATAAACATTAACCTAATCTTATTATAACCATTTATAACTTAACTTTACTATTATAATGAAATGAATTAATTATTTAAAAAATATAAGAAAAATTTAATTATTCGTTTATCCATTTTCATTTTCATAAAATCAAAAATTATACAATCAGGTTAGATTATAAAAAATAGACATTTGTACCTAATATGGAAAAAAATCATTTTGGTTACCTTTCATATTTTTTATTCATAAAATTTTGACAGTAAAATTTTGTTTTAGATCAATTTTTCCGACATTTTACAGAAAAATGATAAATAATGATAAATTTTATCAATTTTTTTATTTTTTCGAATATTGTATTAGTACAAATGAGCAATTTATCAAAAATCTATTTTAATTAAGTTTTGGTAAAATTTAAGATATCAATTAGATTCATTAAAGATTTCAATGTGGCTATATTAAGTTCACATTAACAAGCAAACAGTGAATATGTGCTTAATATAATATTGGGGGCAACGAAGGGAGTTACATAATGTTGGTCGATGGTGATGATGTTTTTGCACAGCGAACGAACGGATGGAAACGCAGCGGGCACTAAGTGTGTTTCGAGATCAAAAGGGGGCCCTCGACATGATTTCCACACAAAAAGCAAAAACAAAAATAATGCGTAAATCGCGAATACCCCACACATAATTCTTGTACATTATATATTAATGGAAGAAAGCGACAAGCAACAGCAAAAACGTTATGAATCATCACAAAGATTATGCACTATAGTTAGAAAAAAATATTTATTATTCATTGCTTATATGGTCGAAACTAAAAGAAATTATATCATGAGTTATAATACTTATTATTTGTTCTATAGATTTTTTGTTTAAATCTCGGTAATTAGTACAAACTGATTTATTTTGAAATTAGCCTAAATCAAATAAAATAAAAGTTGCCCGTTGGCCCTTTGGCCAGCCCATTAGTATATATATTTTTGTTGTATGATAAAATTTATCTATGTATAAATTGTACTTTTTTTTCTCTTCTTCTTATGTATCGATGTTTGGCCAATAAATTATTATTATTATTATTAAAAGTTGCCAATATTGTAAATAGCATAACCTAATCTATTTATATTTTTTGACATTGACAGTTAAATAAAAACTATTAGGGCGGAAAGACCCCGGTCCAGGGGACCGTCAGTTGCTAGTTAAAAAACTCGTCCTTGGGGGGAACTAGAAAATAG